>NW_020653729.1:693531-782977 GCF_003589595.1 Hyposmocoma kahamanoa | reverse complement strand
GGGGTGCGCGGCGCGCCTCCAGAAGGCGCCGGCGGCCAGCAGCGGCGCCAGCGCCTCGGCCAGCCAGGCGCGCTGCGCGTCGGGCAGCCGCGCCGCGAACGCCTCCAGCCCGCGCAGGCTGCCGGTGGCGACGCGGACGCGCCGCTGCTCGCGCTCCTCCGCGTCCTCCGCCCTGCGCGCCAGTCCGAGTCTCGCTCACCGTGCCGACCGCCGACCGCCGACCGCCGACCGGCGTCCGTGCCACGCGGCGCCGCTGCTCACTTCGTGTCGGCCGCCGCGTCTCCCAGGAGGTCCTCCAGCAGGTGCGCCGCCACCTCCGCTTTGCAGAAGGCGAGGGCCTCGGGCAGCTTGCTCTCGGGAAAAGTGCTCTGCAAAGGCGCGAGGCGTCAGCGCCGCGGCGGCCGGGCGGCGGCGGCCATTGGCTTTTGGCGGCTGACCTCGAGCGAGGCGCGCGCTTTGGCGGCGGCGGGCGCGTGCTCGTCGTGCTGCGCCTGCAGCCACGCGGGCAGCAGCCGCTTGAGCTGCGGCGCCGCGCGGCGCCCGGCGGCGCCCATGAAGTGCCCGTGGCACGCCTGCAATATACGCGTAACGTGCGCATGATGTCGAAGTCCAAGTCGAATAATCTTTATCTCATTACACAATATTTAGTTTAAACGTCTTAGCTCGAGAATGCCTGAAATAGCTAAACGGGTCCCTACCGCTGCTTTTGTCAAACGAGTACCCAGAAGTTGTATAATAACTTAGTGTAAAGTTTTTGCTTCACAATTGTTTTAAATCACGTAAATGACAAATTTTGAATATCAATCGGAATCTTATTGTAGAAGCGTATACATTGCCGCTTAAATGGATTTAAGACTTTATGAAGACGACTGTCAAGAACGGCTACTTTATTTTTATTCCTCGTATTAATGTTATGTCTGTCATTATTCTTCATAAAAAGAATAATTTTTTTTCTTAACATTAATAACGTTTTCATGAATAGACTGTGACATTAGTGTGAGAATGTTAATCTCTTTAAGCTTATATCTCAAAGATACTCTGAGGCTCAGGTTGTAAATTACCCTAACCGCACGTTTCTGCAGGACAAAGATTCTATTAATATCGGCGGCATTCCTCGAAGCAAAATACCGTACGTCATTAAAATGTGAAAGTAGCTAAAGTAAACCAACTAGCTGTTTTGACATCTAAAAGTTTTCGTTTTTTATTACCGCGTACACTAATAATAATGCATACACTCAACATAGCCCCGCACTAGGAAAACCCTGTGTCGCGGGTGCCATGGACACACACATAGATAACCACAAATTACACCTAAACTCACGAGTTAAATAAATTTAGGCCATACAAATATTTCTCCCGGCCCGGGAATCGAACTTGGGACCTCTGCGTGCCAGTCCGGCATGGTAACCGTTCGGCCACTGAAGCAGTTAAATACCATGGAGCTCTACTAATAATATACTTCAACAAAGTCAAAGTCAAATAATCATTTATTTCATAGGTATAATGTTTACACTTGAAAACGCCAAAGATCAAGATGAACAGGATGATAAGATCAAACTGCCTATTACACTGCAGTGTTGAGCCGTTTTAAATAACTTATTTATATGTGGACCCCGTTGCAATTTAGCATCTAAAGTAATACCTAGAAATACAACTGTATCTACAAGGTTCAATTTTTCGTTTCTAACTATAATGTTTGAATCCGTCTCTCTAACGCGGTAGGTAATGTAAATTTCACACAATTTGTTTTTTTCTCATTAAGGAACAAGTTATTAACTGCAAACCAATTGACTACTTTAGATATAGCATTGTTCACATAGTCATAGGAACATTGGTGCCGTTAACTTTAAATAATAAGGAAGTATCATTAGCACACAATACTATCACACGTTCTATACTCTCCACGACGCTAGGTAAATCATTAATATAAACTAAAAACAAAAATGGACCGAGAATTGAACCTTGAGGGACGCCAATATTAATTGCAGACCCTGATGATCTCGTACCGTTGACATCGACTCTCTGTAACTTCCCACTCAAACACGATTTAAGAAGGTCGAGATCACGACCTGCCACACCATAACGGCGAAGTTTCCAGATTAGAGTATCATGGTGCACACAAACACAAAAGCCTTGGAAGGGTCACATAATGCATCAATAAATAGTATCATGTGAGTCTTCCTATTCATCAAATATATGTTTCATCAACTCCATACCAGCATCGGTTGTAGAGCGCCCCCGAGTAAAACCAAATTGTTTAGGAGACATTAAATTATTAATGTAAAAATGTGCACACATCTGATTTTCAATATATTTTTTTTTCATACATTTGACTGAGAGCTGGTGGCACTAAAATAGGTCAAAGATTGGTGGGGTCTGAATTACTACCAGATTTAAAAAGTGGGATAGCTTTGCTTTTCTTCATGAGGTCAGGAAACACACAATTATCAACACATACGTTAAAAAGCAAAAGCTAAGCAAGGTGAAATACAATCAAGTACAGAATTAATTACTTTGACGGAAGACCATCAAGATCAGCAGTATTTTTGATGTCTATCGACTCAAAGGCTTGAACAATGTCGTTTGTCGACGAACTCCAATATTTTAGTTTAGTAAGGATTCAGCGGCAGTGGGAGACGAATTTAACGACTTAGTAGTCAAAAATAAACTTGCACTACAACTACAAACAACACTAGCTTTTTCTAAACGACTTAAAAAATAAAGTTTTTTTGTATATATGTTACGCGACAACTTTGCGAACCGCTTTTGACGATTCTTTCATTGTTGGAAAGGGAGTACCTTAGCATTGGTTCCCTTTAAATTTGAAGGAAATATTCCACCTCTAAGGGTGACAAACTAAGGGTGAATCCGGTTTCGCCCACTTTCCGGTAACCGATTTCAATAAAATTTGGCAAATGATGTAAGTAATTCCACGAACTTTTGAGGTTGGTTTTTTATTATAATTTTTTTAAATTATTTTTTATAATATCAAGTGACGGAACGAACAAGCAGTGCGCCTGATGTTAAGATACAGGCCTGTCCATAACAGTTGCAGTGCCACTCAGAGCTTTAAATCGCAAAGATCGCTGCCACTGCCCCCATCACCCTGAGACATAAGTTGACAAGTCCCATGTTCAATCATGTCCAATTTCACCAGGACCCCGATTCAGAACTCTTCGATATATTAACCGAATCGTTCGACTGGATATCGTTTTCGCATCGAAGGGCGCTTTCCGAGCTGTTCAGAACATTCGAGTTAAAACGTTCGATTCGGATTCAGATACGATATCGTTATGCAACAACGTTCACGGAGTTAGTCGGCGAATATAGATTATAAGAAAAATGAAATCCTTTTATATACATTTTTGAGACTTTAAAGGCCTAAAATTAATAAAATTGAACAAAATCCAGTTTTTATTCAAAATAATAAAAGATTTCCATATTACATTCTTGCTTTGTAAACAACAGGACGTTCGGTAGCTTTTATTCGATAACTGTGTTCTGAATAACGTTTGTGGCCTACGGGTGTGACGTCATTTCGGTTCGGTTTCGAATACGACAATTTGACGTTCGATTCGATTATTGTGAATAAAATTGAAAATAAATCGTACGATATCTAATCAAATCAGTCGATAACAAAGTTATCGTAAGGTTTTGAGTCGACCTGCAGCACACTTACCCTTCAAAACCGGAACACAGTATCCCACATATATAGATACATGTATAGATATAGGTACAAGGAGCCACATAGCGTTATATATCCCATATTATATTAAGATTATTAAGAATATTTATACGGTATACTGACCTGTGTTGCTTCTCGGACTTTCTTGTCTACATCAACAGTAAGCACCTTGTACATATGTGCCCAACTGGGCAGTGCTGCAACCACGTCATCCACTTTGCTGTTCTTAATTAACTCACTTAACTCTTGTAATGCCTGAACATGACCAACAGAAGTTTAAAATAATCATTATTACCTATAATGGATAAACAAATTACACTCGATAATATGAAATTAGTCAAATAGTACCACTAATTTTCTTTCTTTAAAATTAACTCATGTTTACATACAACTTTACCTGATTTTAATTTTGACTATGGTTCTATTTGTCTAAAACATGCCTATTTACTCTAGTGTCAAGGTTATTTAAATACTCTACATTGTATTTTTCGAGGAACATCGATGCCAGTAGTTTGTCCCATTTCCTTGCCGTGGACATTAGGAAGGAGGACGCAGAGCACTTTGTGGGGATTGACTTGCCGATACTGGTATATCAATGACGTAAGGATGGAGTGTTCTGGGTATTCTATAAAGTTGACTAAAGGAGAAACGGTGTAATTGGAGCTACATTTAAAAAGTTCTTTTCACGCTCTCCAAAAGTATGCGATATAAAATTGACAAGCAGGTCATTTTCATGCAGTATCGAGCTATTTAAAATTGGAAATTGTCCATACATGGTCGAGATTGTGCTTTATAAAGTTTTAAAGCCGTCCAGTTAATTAATTCATAATGCAGATTTCCCTGAGAAGAAAGTGTTAGGAAACAGTAGGGGTAGCTCTTTGTAAATAGACATTTGTACACATCTATGTATTATAACAATTACTTCAAAATACGATAAAATAATCTCAGAGTCATCATTAAAAATCTAGCTAACCTTGGTTCTAGTGATGGGATCCTTTTTATTGAGTTTCTTGAAGCATAGTGAAAATTCTGTTGTGAGCCTAGCGTCAGAGAGAGGCGAGGCTGCGAGAGTGGGGAAGAGCGCGATTGGCTTGCCAGTGGGGCCCGTGAACGGTGTTGCACTTGTGCTCCCTGCACCACTTAGCAGCTCCGCGCTACGTCCACTGCTCGACGGCTGCATCAACAAATATACAATCCACAGTCACATATTAATTTACATTTCTCGAGATTGATTGTGATACCGCACGGTATCACAATCAAACAAACTAGTAAGTACTTTAGACAAAATTTTACAGGATAGCCCAAAGGCACAAGTCAAAAAAGTAATAATATAATTATGGTAGGGTACCTATCAATTAATATATTCGTGTCATATGATAAAATATTGTAAACAAAACATTTTAAAATAAGGCGTTATATCATCTGAAGCTAAATCCGAAATACTTATGGAAATTTTCTAAAGGCCGTAAATCTAATGTGTCCACCATACCCCATGAAATGTTTTTGGGGTAATTCCTCTGTAACGGGTGGTCAAAGAATATGTAATATTTTCTTGAAACACTTTCAATCCATTTACAGTACTTGTAATCAGCCAATCATTCTAAGTAAGTTCACCCTCTTTCCAACAGAAAATAATCATCAAAATCGGTTCACAATTCGAAGTAATGGCGTAACACACCTACACATAAAAAATGCATTCGAATTGAGAGCCTCCTCCTTTTTTGAAGTCGGTTAAAAGGACGTTTCACTTTTATAATTTGTATTTTTAACTTGTAGTACTAGAAGATTACGAAATCAATTAGATTTTAAATGCATCTGAAGTAGAAGATGCAGACGATGTTGAGGATCTCATATAGGAAGAACCTGATATCGACGATTTGAGAGACGACGGAGAAGAAAGTGATACAACCAGCAGTGAGCTAGAAATTGAGTACACCCGGCCCCCTACACGCAAAGTTTTATTAAGTTTCATAAACACTTGTTTAGATAGAGGTTGATGTTTCTATTATGTTTTTTAGATTGTTTGTTTTTTGGTCAAAATTAACTTAATAAATATGACGACTATTAAAACTTTTAAAAACAAGTGAATTTATGTTACTGACTGATTGATATCAATGATAATTTGACAAATAACTAACATGTAAAATCCTTGAGTCTCTAGATCTCAATAGTATTTAGATATTTTGAGTAAAATCCTTGTGATATTACTTCGAAGTGCCTTTTGATGTTTAAATATACATTGTTTTTTTTTTATGGTTATTGATTCAATTAGTTTTCTTAAGAATTGCTACATTATTTATGTACTCTCTCGTGAAATATTTACCTTGTAAGACTGAAAAATACAACTGTTTTCTACTAAAATAGATATTTTAATTCTATTTGTTTGTGATTATATTAAGACCGGGTGTACTTTAGAAAGAACAAATATATGGGCATTTTAATTTTGTGAATAATTTTCCTTTCACACTTGTAAAAAACTTTTGTTCCAGAAAAAAATGTATGGAACAGTTAAAAGTAGTTCAAATTGGACCCCAATGTTCAGGACTCACAGGTAATACAAATTTTGTGCTATGTAAAGAACATTCGGTCATAACGACACATGCTTTTTTTTAACCCAGGCCTCAGGACACCTATCCATGACGGTTGCAGTGCCACTTAGAGCTTTTAATTGTAAAGATTTTAGTGGCACTGCCACTGTGCCCGTCACCCTGACACATAAGTTGACAAGCCCCATGTGCCTGTAATTTACCCTTTAACCTTCCAAACCGAAACGCGTAGTAATGCTCACATTACTTGGTGGCAGAAATAGGTAACTAACATATTTTATACCCTTTACTAACTACCTAACTTTAAGAATTTATGTTCATAAGAAAAGTTGCTGTAGTATCCAAAATTAAAACACATTATGAGTAATCGCTTGGTATTTGATTTAGTTATTGCATTAGAAAATTTGATTTTCTTCAGCAATTTTTTGTTTATAATGTCAAACGACGGGTGAACAAGTCGTGCCCTTGATGGCAAGCTTCACGCCTGTCCATAATAGTTGCAGTGCCACTCAGAGTTTTAAATCGCAAAGATTTGAGAGGCACTGCCGCTGTACCTGCAATTTCACTAGCACCCTTACCCCTAAAAATCCGAACAGAGTAATGCTGACATTACTGCTTGGCGGTAGAAATAGATGGCAGTACTCCCTGGACTAACACTTTCATAAGGAGCTCTACTGCTACTAATTAAATTAACAAAACGACTAAGGGTCGTATTCCAGAACTCTACTCAAAGCTCAAGTCGGGACTTGAGTATTGCAGTGAACACTGAAAATCATACTCAAGTCCTTGCCATTAGGGTCGTATTTCCAGTGCAATCCTGACTTGAGCATTGAGTAGAGTTCTAGAATACGACCCTGAGATAGTCAGTATCAGTAAAGACAATTATTCACTAATTGCTAATTGAAAGACCTAGTAAGGCATTTCGAGTTCTTAGGTTTTCGCAATTGTTACACAGGAAACGAAACTATTTTTTCGGATCTGAATCGCGTATCGAAATGTTCGTTTGTTTGAAAAAACAAATGCTTTTGCAACAAACGAAGATTTCGAGTTCTTCACAGATCCCATGGTCACAAGTAACTAGGCTAGTCACCTATGATTATGGGACCTGTAAAGGGCTCATAACGTTGGTTTGTTTGAAAAATCAAATATATGCGATTTAGATTCGAAAAAATTGTTTCATTACTTAGTAGGTATATATTTATAGTTATATATATTTTAAAACTTAGCATGCATCAAATACTTGCTATGTTTCAAATTGGTTAAAGTGACTTAAAAGAATTTTGGCTTATTTTTGGAATCACAAACTATGTGTGCGTTACTAAGTTTTATTTATTGTATTTACTGATAAATTGTAGCATTTTGAAACGACTATCACCGTCATTAGATGAGTACTTACTATGGGAGTAGTATTCTGGTAAAAAAATATTTAAAACCAAACTTTAGGTTTTGCCATGGAGCAGCCTGAGTGAGTGGCTTGACACGCGTTTACTGAACTTCATCTGATCTTAATTATAGGGGCTTTTTTTAAATCTAGTTTTAAGAGGCCTGAAACGTTCGGGCGTTTAAGTCGGCCTTGTAATGTATGTTTACATATAAATAACTGTCCTACTTTATCTGTCACTACTCCCATGAGAGGTATAGCTCCTCATCAGAAAGCAAGACCTCACATAGAAGTATAGAGCTTCAGCGCCCTTCATCAATGGGTTGCTCAGCATTACATTTAGCTCTCCTGACTAATGTATTTTAATTGATATTGGGCCCGACAGCCCAGCATGTCGATCACATTCCATTAAATGAAGCATGTATTCCAACTTGTTACAGAATTGGCATTGAGGGGATTTTGCCCTTCTCATGAGATAGTAAAATTTATTTAATGGAATGTCACCAGAATGCAGTCTAAGAGCAATTATTAACTGTAACTTGGATAGATTACCTTCCTCGAACCAGGGCTTTCTTGGTGGACACAACCGGATACTTTTGTACCATATACCCCTTGTCACAGATATCCCATCATAGCTTTTAGCCCATTGATCTATAGTTAGGTCCCTGATTATTATTATTATTAGTGTGGCTTCATTTGGGGCCTATGAGACCCCTCATCACATGATATCTGGAGTCATTCCCAGAACAGGATGTTCCAGAATTGAGTCCTGAGCCGATCTCAATGTCTGGGAGAGCTATCTAGTCCTGGTGGAGAACCTATACATGCTGTTACCGGCCTCCTTCTGTATTAATACATGCAGGGGAGTCAGATTCAGCAATGCATTTAGGGCCGCTCCAGGTTTAGTGGCCATGGCTCCCGTTGTTAGCAGGCACGCGACACACTGTAGACTGCCCAATGTGACAATAGTGGTTGTTTGACTGACTTTGCCACTCCAAAAAACAGGCGTATATGTTACTATGGGCCTCACAATTGCCTTGTATAACTAGAGAGTCATCTTTGGTTTAATAAATGTCTATTATATTCTATTCTATTCTATTCTAATACCTCAATAACCAGCTGTCCTGCTATATGACTACAGATACCTAAGGCCATCTTGGCCTTGTTGACCGTGTTAGCTATATGACAGTTCCACCTTAGGGTTTGATCTAGGGTCATCCCTAAATATTTAACTTCTGCAGAAAAATTCACAGCCCTGCCACCAAGAATCGGTTCCACTAGCTTGTCTAGTTTCCACTTCCTAGTGAAAGGAACAATAGTTGTCTTTTCCGCATTAATAGATAATTCATTGTCTTGACACCACGTGGAAATGGTGTCAAGAGCTCCTTGCATAAGTGATGATATAGTACTTTGGCAGTGCCCTCGAACTGTGATCATTAGGTCATCCACATATCCCTGGGCATCAATGTTCAGTTCGGCCAACCTATACAGGAGCTGATCCACAGCAAGAGTCCAAAGGAGAGGGGAAATTACTCCACCTTGCGGGCAACCCCTTCTTGTGGAGGCCACAAGCCGGTCCCCATGCAACGAGATACTGGCTCTGCGGCTTAAGAGCATATTTTGCACCCATCTCGCAGTAGAAGTGTCTACACCTTTGCAGGTTAGTCCCTTTACCAGAGTACGAATGGGCGTATTGTCAACAGCACCCTCTATGTCTAGAAAGGCACATAGTGATAAATGTTTGTACTCAAACACTCTTTCAGCCCTGTCCACAAGATGGAGCAGAGAGTGAGAGAGTTAGGTCCCTTACAAACGGGATAAGTTCTGTGGTAAAGGGTATACCTGATGGAAACCATTGAAGTATTATGTTTATATTATTGGACAATAGGTTAGCCATTAATTATAATGCCTCATATGCTATTGGTATGCCTCAACCTCCAAAGGCACATTGAACCAAGTGATAAAGTGCACTTGTAGAGTCAGTGAGAATAACGATTTTGTTTGCATCCACAGAACTAACAAAGGATAATGCTTCCACTATGGCAAGTCACTCTGCTCTCATTATACATGCTTCATTTCAATGATACATTTTGTTACAGGTCATGAAAGGTTGCGCCAACACCATTGATGTCCTTGGAACCATCAGTAAAAATCCTACAGTAGCCACTGTATTCAACAGTTCAAAAATTATTTACACAATGATTTAAATTCATTGTGTTACATTGTCTCTTGGGAGTGGTCAAGTTGTACTTATTTACATCTATGTATGACATCCAAATTTCCATATAAAACAATTCTAATTGTTATTTTTGTATACGTCTCTAATTTTTAAATTGTTACATGCTTCAGTTAAAGCTGGTTTTGTCCTATTATTCCAGTAACTATTTCTGTTACATTCTGCAGTAAGATCTTGAAAGCTTTGGACACTTACTTTATTAGTGAGAGATTCCGTGGATAACCAATATTTATATGCCAACCAATATCTACACACAGCCAAAGGTGGTATGGCTAACTCACATTCCATTAGATGTATCGGTGTAGTCCTAATGAAATCCCCACAGATACGTAAGGCTCTATTTTGTAAGAGGTCTACTTTACTTTTATACACACCGCAAAGTAGACATGCCAACGGTATGTAAGGGGTTATTTTTAAAATACAAATCTGTATCAAAAATATACTTTGTAACATGAAGGACGTCGCCTTCGAAAGAATTTAGGATATTGTATGAGAATCGCTCTCGCAAACATTGCACCATTGGCGCAATAGATACAAAACAAAACTTACCCGAACGTTGTTTTTCGTTCTCTGACTTTGTTTTATTTTTCCACCCATTTTCACGTTATGCAATTTACTTGTTTCTGATCAGCAATACAGAATTGCACATTTGTAACTAAATTGTGGTCAAAACAAGATCTATTTCTTGTAATTTTAATCCAAATAACACTTATTGCAATATTTTTCGTCTGGTCTGACGTATGTCATCTGCATGTCAGTCGAGTCGGGGATCGGGTTGCCAATGCCAATTGTTCAAAATCCCCTAAAATCACGGTTAAAATTCCCAAATTTGGGGAGAACAAAGTTCATATTCCCCACAAATACCCGATACATTAATACATCTCGAGTTCTCATTATGTATTACAAATATATCACTTAAAAATAATTATAATGAAGAATTAAGAAACTCAAAATGTAACCATCAATTACATTTGATGTGAATGTAAATGGAATGTAAAATGTAAAGCAAATTATAAAATTAGATGACATTTTATCGTTTATTTATTTTAATGAGATTCAATATTATACAAAGTATGAAAAAAAAATTTTTCTTTGCCTTACAAAATTAAGTAACTTAATTATTTTGTTGCGCATTTGGTGACACTGTGGTTAATGTTACAAAAAATCAATAAGTAATTTAAGTTTCGACCTATATTTAATATTTAAAGTTGATGAGTGCCGAGTGGTAAGTTGTGGAAGTACCAACTGCTCGGCTTTGTTTATCAATAGCTGATTTCATTTTTCTTCATACTGGGGACGGGCCTAAGTGGGAGAAAGGATCGCGAATTCAACACGCACCGACTGGTAATTTTATAAGGGTAATATTTAACCGCTTCACGAAAAAGCAAGTTTTTCACAACCAAATATGCCACTTCCCCAACAAAAATACAGATTGCACATCAAAATATGTACAATGAAAAGAAAATTAATTTAACATTATGTACTAAAATTAATGCATAACATTTTATCGCAATGCAAATCTAACAAATAAATCTAAATACATAGGTATCTAATATTTCTGGCATATAATAAACGCATGACCACAAATTTATGAGAAAAAACATACCTATTTCACTGAAAGGTGCATCAGTCTATCGGAACAAAACATCATTTTATATGACATAATGGTCTAATTGTACAATTTTTCAAATTTCCAAACAATAAGATCAACAAAAAAAATCAAAATTGCACACAAACATTGCAACAAAGTCTAATGCTTGAAAGTCGTAGTATTTTTGATGTATTTGCAAGTAAAGGTTCAATTTAGTTCCAATATTATGAATTGCTTACAAGAAAATCAGCTCCAAATATAATATTTGTTGTAAGTTGTTAAACGAAGATAATTTATGAAGCAAGTTTTGAGAAAAAATGCGGTAATTTTGTTAAAATAATTGTTATTTCGTTTAGAGTTAATTTAAATTGATGTGCAGTCAGTATTTTTGTTATGTAAACCATATTTTAGTAAATAAACGAACAATTTCGTTGTGCACTGGGAAATTGGCAGAGGTCTAGTTTTATTACATGTTTTTAAATTATTTTTGCTACTAGTTTTGTTAGACAGTTGTTCTATTTGTAGTGAAATATTTTTTTTAGATGTGCAAGTTATTTGAATAATTAATATAATTTTATATGTATTGAGTTTTCTGATATGCACTTAAATATTTCCTCTAGAATTATCTGATAATAATTCTATTTAAGCTGCTTGTTAATAATGCGAGAGATGTGCAATGTTGAAAAACACATCGATGTAGGTCATCACAGTGTTTCTAACAATAACGATCAAACTAGCGATGCATCGATAGATGCAAGCAATCGATAGAGTAAACAAAATCATAAAATGTTAGTATCCCCACATTTTCCCCACATAGCGCCTATCCCCACATAATCCCCAATTTAATTGGAATTCCCAATTTGGGGATTTCCCCACAAATTGGCAACTCTGCTGGGGAACCAGGGGAAATAGAGATGTCAATGAATATACAAACTGATTTACTCAGCATGCTGGTCGACAAGGTCCTTATTATTTAACATGTACTAGTGTGCTACTAAAGACATTTGACGTCATTCTATTTAATAATAATCTTGGTTTTCATAATCCTTAGAGGATGGAAATAGTCAAGCTTGATACTTTATACTTTGGACCGTTCTTATCGTAAGCGGCATAGATTTGGATTCAAATCTTAAGTGTCCAGCTTGACGTGCTCCTGACCCTGTACTAAATATGCTTCTATCTGACTTTAAAGATATTTAACGTCATTTCATTTAATAATATTCGATGTTACTCCTTTGGCAGTGCCAACTATAGCAGATAATATTATGTAGGTACTGTAACTGGGGCGTAGCTTGGGATGCGTAGCGACAGGTACTTTTATGAATATAAACTGGAATAGGAATAATCTTCAAAACTTGGTTTATTGTACTTTTTCACATAATTTCAGCGTTGGGTTACATTTCGTAAAATATCAAGATGTTCTCTTCTTTTCTTATTTCATTTTTCAAAACATTCTAATTGCAAAACTATATTCATTCAGCCAGTGATTCTACTCATAGAGTAGAACCTAGACTACATCCCTCTTCCTCACAGCTGAAGGGGTGAACATCCCTAGCTGGTGCTCTACCTATGATAGGCAACTTACATCAGTGATCAGCCTTTACACACTGCTCGGAAGCTATTATCTTACCAACAAGTAAACCACTGAGGAGGCTATGGCTTTAGTCTGCCAAAAACCTATCTAAAAGGAGAGACCATGACCACATCCTAATCAAACAAATCAATATATAATTACTCGCTATCCTAGCTAATTAGGGAACCTGACTAAACCCTAACAATTTATTTCAGCGACCCTAGCCTGGCTGAATGGTCCTAACAAAATTTCTAAACATCACTACTGAAACTTCCTAACTGTTTCCCTAAATTGTCTTCAACGTGCATGCTGCCACAACGACGACACAGGCTTGAGCATCCATCGGATGTTCACTGGGTTACATCAATATTGATCTCCCAGCTGCCTCAGTCCTCATCCTGCAGCTATCCACGTTCCGTCAGCTTTTCTCACTTTCTTTAAACAAACAAGAACAAACAAAGTCAAAGTCAAAGTCAAAGATTATTTATTCCATAGGTAAAATAAATTTACACTTGAAATCGTCACATTTAAGCTACTGCTCGTTCGCTACGCTGACCTCCCTGAGAAGAACGAGCAAGAAACTATAGGGATTGCTCTTTTCAAATAAACTTAAATGCTATGGAATACACTTTGAATCAAATTTGTGTGGATTCTGGAGCCATGTCGTCTTTCCGAAAATCTTTATCTAACACGTAGTCTTCAATTTTGTAATATGATTTTTCGATCAAAATATTTTTAACGTAGTTTTTAAATTTAGGAAATGATAAACTTAATATATGCTACGGAGTCTTATTGTAAAAACGTATACAGTTCCCCATAAAAGAGTTGTTTACCTTGGTTAAACGAAATCGTGGTACCATGAGTTTGGACTTAGCTCTAAGGTTAATGTTATGGATATCTTCTTTCTTATTGAAATTATGTATATTTTTACGAGCATATAAAATATTTGAGTAAATGTACTGTGATGCCACAGTCATGATACCAGTCTCCTTAAACTTTTCTCTGAGAGAAACCCGAGAGCCTAGACGGTACACAGAACGAATCGCTCGTTTTTGCAATACAAATATGGTTTGAATATCTGCCGCTTTACCCCACATGAGAATCCCGTAGAACATAATACTATGGAAGTAACTAAAGTAAACTAGTCTAGCAGTACTAACATCGGTAAGCTCACGTATTCTACGGACTGCGTATGCAGCGGAGCTTAACCTGCTGGCCAGGGAAGATATATGTGGAAACCATTGAAGTTTACTATCTAAGGTCACTCCCAATAACCACACACATATAACCCTAATAACATATCCTAACATACATATGGGATGTGGGTATACCACATGAAGGATTTCTAATAATTAAATAAATATATTTTCCATGAATGCAGACAGTTCTTGTTCATCTGGGAGGGTGACCACGAACTATGAACACACACTGGATAATATATCTATGAAATTAAAAAAAGGAAAAGTAAGCTATATCTATCCAATCCAAATCGCCAGTCATCTTCTCCTCCCGTCCTTCAAAGTCTGCATTGCCGGAAAATAACAAGTTCCCTCAAAATTATTTCTCACAATGTCATCGTGACTCCATATGAAAAATAAATATAAAAGATTAATTATCCTAGTAGAAACCAAGAAAACATTAAATTATCTCCTATAGAACGTTTTCATTCTACTCGCATGCAGTAGATCCTGCCTACCCAATCTATTCCTATTTATACCTAATCTTTTCACCATACAATTAACTTTACTCAATCGATCTACTACCCTAACTTCCGCGTAACATACCTCCTAGATAACAAAGCAACCCTATCTCTTTTATCAAATTTTCGCTTCTCTTGCGACTGAATATTACTTATATATTCTTTATGTGAATCTACCAAGGCTGCTCGTTTTATTAACTTGCCTTGCAAATTCTCCACATTACTTACGCGAACAGGTTTAAAAATGTCGCTTTTCGAATTATAATTTATATTTAACTTCGGCCAAGCATATTTATAATTATTTTCATTTAAATTATACTCTTGACGTAATTGACACGTCTTATCACTTATATCAACTTTACTTATTATTTCCGGCAAAACCGAAGAGTTTACATACTCAGATTTATTCAGCAAGAAGTTAACTAAACTTTTTGATATCGGTTTCAAAGAAGACTTCTTTCATTAACCCAATATCTGTCATGGACTTAGAAGAAGAAATTCTGTTGTCAATTACCAATTTTGACAACTTGAAATCATATTTCTTCAAGATATCTTGGCCCAAAATTAGATATTCTTCAAGTTCCTCTACAACCAGCAACCTTGATCGATATTCCTTTCCATTAAATGTCAACGACACTTTGGTGGACGACTGCACATTTATTGGCGTTCCGCCCACTGTACGCAATGGAAAACTTGGAGTATCATTAATACGCAAATGTAACTTTTCTGCAAAACAACGAGAGATTACTGAAACCGAAGCACTAGTATCCACCAACGCCTCGCAACTTACATCAATAATAAAAACAGATACAAAAGGTGCCCACACTAGGTATCTACACTAAAACTATCAATTGTAGACAAATTTTCTAAATGTTCAGCTGCGCTTTGCTGACATCCACGTTGAGGAGATCCCGACGAAGATCCACTACCATGTACCTGTGAATACCCTTGACTTGGCGTATCCTGCACAACTCGTGCTCGTGGCACTTGATATTCCGACTGCTTAGACTCGGGTCTAATTGTCGGTGCAGAGTCACCCTGTGTTTGCCAACAGTGAGAGTGCTCCATGTGACAATATACTGGCGATTCAATATTTTGTCGACTCACATCATAACCGTGATTAAATATATCATCTATTTGTATAATTGTTTTTCTTAACTCCTCTTTAGATAAATACAAATTACTAGCCAGCATCCATTGAAAATTGGGTATCAAAGAATTCGAGAAATGTCTAATAAACTGAACATCTTGAATATTCGCTTTCGTCGCTAACTTATCTAAACTATAAAAATTACTTATCAGCGATTCATTAGGCTCCTGTCGCCTCTAATAAAATTCTTGGGCGTAATCTATTTGTGAGGGAAATTCCTCTCTTAGCTTCTGTGCAGATACATGATACGTCATGTATGAAGAAAAATACGTTTTACACCATTGTAGAGCTGGCCCCTCCAAATACAATGCAAACACGTATCTCTTATGCATATCAGACCAATTATTTAATACGGTAATGGCCTCAAATTGATTCAAAAACTCGTCTACGTCGTTGAATCCATTAAATCTTTGTGCCGGTACACAATACATATTCTTATATAAATAAATATTAAATATAAAAATGGCATCAATTATAAATAAATATTAAATATAAAAATATAAATTACGTACCTTACGGACCTTAAGTACGCTTTCCTGGCGGTTTTGTCGTAAAAACATATAAAAATATTTCACGACGGACTTTTCTTCATCGGAATCCTTTCATCATGCTACTACAGTCAGGAACGTGTCACGAAATTCAGTCACCGAAAAAATTATCCGTCAAACTTAGCAATCTGTATTTGGGGCAATTTGAATCCTGGAGTATCATAATCGCCATGGCATTGGGGTGAAGACGAGTGACCTGAATTGAGGCTATCATCTTAACGCGAGATTTCGTTATGATTTTGTATTACACTCTGAGCAATAGCAATGTTTGTGACAAATGACTGCACAATCACAACCCGGTCGACCACATCCCTGTTCAAATTTCCACGTTTTAACACTTCTATCTGACCTTGCAACTCGTCAACCCGAATTGAAAGTGACTCAACCAACCTAAACCTAAGAAAACCTAAGAACTCGATATGACTCAATCAAGTTTAAGTGATAATTTCGCTAACTCAATCAATGTCAGCCTTTCCTTAGAAACAAGTGGTTTAGATACAGTTCTTAAACTTGGTGAGTTGGCCTTTAACTACGTTTTGACGTTACGTTGAACTACGTTTGTTAAAAGATCTAGTAAGCTTTGTGAATCCTTTGCAGTAGTTTTACCTCCCATTGTTATAAATATCAATGTAAGGTTGTAGCATCGAGTGTATAATTATATACTAGATGGTTTGTAGTATTTGGTACTTCAAAACACTTGCACTCTATGTATTATATTACAATAGCAATGAAACTAAGTGTAAAAAATATGAAATGAAAAAAAAAAAATGTAAATAGTTTTAAGCTCCTCGACTTGGCGTCATTTGTTAATCGGGACTTCGCCCTAGACGCTCAATCCGACAGGGCTCTGCTAGCGCCGGAGCCTACCGGTCTTCTTGAATGAAGTAAACAAGTAACGCGCGATTACGCATCGTAAGTCTGGAATGTTCGGCAAAATTCTGTACATGTACTAGAGATGAAACTGATAGTGATTTGGCCGGATATCGGATATCCGGTGAGCACTTAGGCCAGATAGCCGGATATCCGACCGCCGGGTATCAGACCCACTGCCGTACACATGCCGCGACTGTTTTACAGCGCGCATCGCCGTAATTGATTGATTAGTGAATGACTGCACTTTCACATTGACGATTTCATTTGTTGTGGTCGCTTGATTTTATATATTTTATAACAACGATCAATTTACTCGATAATACAAACAAATACAGAACAGAGAAATGTTAAAAGTAAAAAAAATCGCACATTTGGCTATATTTTAACATCAATGCTGTTTGATTGTTGCGCTGAATGCAAATTTCTCGCGGTGGCGAAGAAAAAAAGCAAATATATTATTATATAGTATATTATCCTTTGGGTATATTAAATTTTTCTAGTTGTTATAAGTATAAGCCAACACTTGATACACTCCTTCATTATTTTGTTTAATTTTTGATTTCATTAAGTTTTTGTGATCTAACCAATTCTAAGCCTTGATCCCAGATTTGCCAAAAAAATTTTAAACTTCTTTTACGATTCGTTATTGTAGGTACACATTGTATTTGTAAATAGATCAAATCGATCGCGATCCTTTCATTTGGTCTTCTGGCAATAACAAGTAGTACCTACTCAAAATTTAACATAGTTTGCAAAGAGTTTATAGTGAAGAACTGTCCTTAGAAGCTGGTCTCGTTTATGAAAATAAATAGAATCAACTTTTACCACTTAACGCAGAAATACTGGTCTTCATCCACCATAATTTGCTTTAATAAAATTTGAGTACCGAATTTACAGATAACGTTATTTAACTTCATAGTTGTTTCAGTTACAAGTAATAAACAGATTGTCAACGATCCTGTAGTTGCTGTTTATCGTATTACTATCATCGTTAATCAATAAATCAATTTATTTGGCGTACTGATTATGAATTTTCTGTTTTAAACATTCGATATCCGGCCGGATATTGTTCTACTATCCGGTATCCGATCGGATAATAAAAATAGGCCGGATAAGCTAGATACCGGATAGAGATATAATAGATTACGAGTACAAGATCTCACAATTGTAAAAATGTAAAGCATGTTTCTCGATGTAGTGGAAATGAGATACTTATTATAGCGTTGTTGTATCTCAACCGTCTCTATGTTAGATTTCATTTTCTTGAAAGCTATGCCAAAGAGAAGTATTTAAGGGGAAAAAATGCCAAACAACTGCCGAATTTGCTGTACTATGTAGGTACTATGAATGCCAAATCAACGATAACCCAGAGTACTCAGACCAAAACCAATTTCTTAAATTGGCATATATCGACCTCCTCATCAAACGCCCATAGTATTAACTGCTGTGCCACCGAAGAGCATGAGCACACCCCGTACACTGAAACCGACCACGCGCCGCAGGCTGAGCCCGGCCCCACCGTAAGTGGGGTACAGGGCTCGTTTTTTATAACCTCAATTCTCCACTACATAATTGTATTAACGAAAGTTTAATTTGCGTACACCTGCGCATGAATATCTGACGACCGTAACAGGATGTAAAGAAATACCTACGCCAGAAAGATTGGTCAAACGTATCGGTACGCGCCTCCATTGATGGACAAAATTTCGCCACATCCAGCTGTCGTTTCCAATTGCATTTATCATCATCGAATTGATTAATTGGATGTATATTTAAAGAGTTTATCCTAAAAATTCCAATAATTACAAATTCGAAATTTTTGTTCAAATTTATTTATTTATTTTTTATTTATTTATTTATTTAATTATAACTTACAATGTAAACTTACAGTAAAAAACCAAAACGCTTACATGCTAAATTCTTATACAAAGTTAATATTTTATAGGTAACATTTGCAATGAACTATACTAATTACATATTTTGCTTAATTTATTTGAACGGAATACGCGTAAATACGCGTATTCCATTCAATTAATCGATTCTAAAAATAATAATTTTTGTTCAAGTATTTGTTGATTACAAGTACTTAGTCGTAATATTAATATAGTACAAAAATAATAGAATAATTTAAAAAATGTATTGGTTTAAAAAAATGTAGATTACTTAAAAAAAATTAAGACTTTAATTTTTAATCGATTTGAAACATTAAAATTATTGTCCTTCCAGTAAAATGAGCTTATTATATAACATCCTTTTGTAATGGAAGATCTTATCGATTAACTTAAATAATGAAAACGCACGTCAGTATATGAACTTGCGACTGTCTTAATTAATTTTATTAGATGGTTTTCTGTTGGTGATTGATCAAATTGATGAATGGCAAGACAAATTAAAACGTTACTGCTGACAAAATATGGTAAAATCTTATTAATCAGAAGAGGTTTACTTAATGACGGCCTCGTGTGAAATTTTTGTGATTTGTTTATTACTTCTCGTATTTTTAACTCACCTACTATTACTATTTGGATAGCATCTCAGGTGGGATAAACTAGACCATCTTCGTCCTCGAAAGCAACGAATTCATATGTACAAAAACCTGAAGTTGGTTATACTCCAGGTTTTTGTAAAGACGCGCACTGTTACTCGTAATTCTTTGCATTCTATATTTTTTTGTATTACTCGTACTCAATATCTGGCGATGCGATTATTTGCTTACTATATTCGGACATTCGAGGCAACGTGCTGTAAAAATTATCGAAATTACAGATACTACTGATAAAAGATTCCACAAAACTGAAAAAAAAAAACGAAACGTTACTAAACGACATAACAAAAGAGATAGATAGATAAACACTTTATTGCTCACACACAAGAACAAGAATAGTACATAAACAACTTAAAACTAATGTGAGCAAAGGCGGTCTTATCGCTAAGAGCGATCTCTTCCAGACAACCTTAGAGTTAGAGGAAAGCTAATCGGAGCGGGAGACGTAGTGTGCCAATTTTACAAATATAAACAAAAAAATAAAAATATAAAAAAAATAAAATTGTATAAATTAAAAAAAAAAATACAAAATAAAAATAAATAAATAAAGTGTATAGCGTCCCAAAAATACCCAAAATGAAACAGCCTGTATGTTCCAATAATACGTTTTTATTTGTAAATCACTCCACATTTATACAGTTTCCGTGAACAACTCAATAGCGCGTTTTAGAAAATTGCATAAAAGGTTCAACGCCATCTAGCGGCGTCTTACCTAAACTAAATTTATGTATAATGTTAATAGAAGTATTAACATTCCGCCCGCCATGGACCAAGTCCATAAACGGAAATAATACAAGCATAAACAGAAACAGAAAAAAAATCTACTTTATAAATGTAAACGAAAAATTTTGCTCAACTAAAGGAACAAACTAACTTCTAAATTAAAATACAATAAATTGTGTAATGTGCAAAGATAACAACAATGCAAAATAAGCTTACGACTTAGTTACACCTTAAAATTACATTTAATTGTAAGTACTAGTAAATTATAGTGTTCGTTAAATCACTCGCTATCTAAAGGCAAAACGATTAACTTCGACACAGGTCGCTTAATAAAGTTACCTTTATATTTAATTGTGACTACTCGCGTTAATTTGTCCAAACCGGGATGTTTTTCAGTAATAATACCAAAAAGCCACCTGGCAGGTGGGAGGTCGTCTTCTTTAACAAGCACAACACTTCCAACTTCAGGTTCTGGGATTTGGTCTGACCATTTATATCTGTGCTGCAGCTGCGTCAAATATTCATGAGACCATCTACGCCAAAAATCCTGGACCATACGTTGAGTAAGATGCCACCTTTTGAGATTGCTAATGTTGGCATGTTCATAATTAATGTCGGGTACGAGCACTAATGGCTCACTTACTAGGAAATGTCCGGGTGTTAAAGGATTTGGATCGCCTGGATTATTAGATAACTGAGAAATAGGCCTTGAATTTAAGCACGCCTCAATTTGTGACAAGGTTGTTGTCATTTCTTCAAATGTGAGGGTGCTATTGCCTATGACCCGCTTGAGATGGTGCTTGGTTGACTTCACGCCCGCTTCCCACAATCCTCCAAAGTTTGGAGAATGGGGAGGGATGAAGTGCCAATTAGTGCCATTTGAAGACATCCAATCCGCGATTTCAGCCACAACACTAGACCTTTCCGCATCCAACAGTTTCTTTAATTCCCTAGCGCCTCCCACAAAGGTAGTGCCATTATCACTCCACAAATCTGCAACATGACCCCTTCGTGCAACAAACCTTTTAAATGCAGCTAAAAAGCTTTGTGCAGTCATATCACTGACCATTTCGAGGTGTATGGCTTTTGTGGCCATACACACAAACAGACATATATAGCCCTTTGTGGAGTGATAACCGCGACCCTTTGAAAGGCGCACGCTGATTGGGCCAGCATAGTCTACGCCACATCTGTGGAAAGGTCTATGTGCGGTTACCCTTGATATGGGCAACTGTCCCATCATTTGTTGGCTCGTTTGAGCATAGTGGCGGACGCAAGTCACACATTTGTGCACAAACCGACGAACGAGACTCTTTGCACCAATAATCCAATACCGGCTTCTCAAATAGTTAAGCATTAATTGAGGCCCTCCATGCAACGTAGTCTTATGTGCTTCGTCAATCACTAATTGTGTCAACGGCGACCTGTGAGGGAGAATAAACGGGTGTTTCATGTCTTCATTGACCTGAGCACCTTGTAACCTTCCGCCAACTCTGAGGATTTGATTTGCGTCTAAGAATGGATTCAGAGAAGTAAGTTTGCTTTTCTTATTTAATTTTCTACGATTCTGCAAATTATCAATGTCTTCATAGAAACTCTGTTTTTGGCACATTTTTATACAGGTAAGTAAAGCATCGTTGATTTCTTTTGCTGTTAACTGTGTATTAATATTTTCAGTTTTGTCTTTTTCAGATTTTTTCCACCGCAGGACCCTTCGGCAGAACGACAGCACTCTGGTAAGTTTCCTTAAGGACGAAAATCGAGACAATAGCTCATCGTTTTCTTCGTTACTTGTAGTAACATGAATCATAATTTTAGGTTTTCTCTCTTCCAGGTTTGTATCCTTCAACTCGCTTTTTCCGTAATTAATTTCTTCCAGATGCAGCCACTCGGGACCCTGATTCCAGAGCAAATTCTCAACACATTCCGACGGTTGTGTTCCTCGAGATGCAGGATCTGCAGGATTTTCCTTAGAGGCAACGTGAGACCATTGATCTCTATCGGTAATGGTGAGGATCTCCGATACCCTGTTTGCGATGAAGGTCTTCCACCGGCTAGGATGACTACTTAGCCAGGCTAGCACAATTGATGAGTCGGTCCATGCATGTAAATTCCCCTTAGGTACTTGAAGAGTATCTGCCACTTCATTTAAAAGCTTGGCTAGTAATACCGCGCCACACAGCTCTAGGCGTGGGATGGACACTTGTTTGATTGGAGCCACTCTGGTTTTGGAGGTGATCAAATGTACATGAACTCTTCCTTGTTCATCAATAATGCGCCCGTAGACGACTGCTGCATACGCCACATTGGATGCGTCTGAAAACCCGTGCAATTCAAATACCTTGTCGTCTTTCTTAGAGTGGATCCATCGCGGTACTCGAAACTCCGTGAGCGCTTTCAAATTATTTCGAAAATTCGTCCAGTTCTTAAGAATTGAATCCGGAAGTTCACTATCCCAATCGACGCTGGATAGCCACACCTGTTGAATAAAAATTTTGGCTGTGGTTATAGCCGGTGCTATCCACCCCAAAGGATCGTAGAGACGAGCAATATCAGAGATCATCTTTCGTTTTGTTACAGGAGCTTGCAAAGGAGGGAGATCGACCGTAAAACGAAATTCGTCAGCTTCTCTATTCCATTTCAGACCGAGAATCTTTATAACGTCGTCGGTCTTTAGTTCCAAATTCTGGTTTACATCATCTGCCTCCTTTTTGATTACCTTCAGTAAGTCCTTGCTATTACTTGACCACTTCTGAAGTGGAAATCCTCCACGATTCAACAAAGCAGTAATTTGCTCATAAATTTCTAATCCTTCAGCTATGGAATGACAGCCGGTCATCAAGTCATCCATATAAAATTCATTAAGGACTCTAGAGACCGCTAATGGGAATTCAGAACCCTCGTCGTTGACTAGCTGCTGGAGACACCGAACAGCAAGGAATGGGGCTGAGGAAGTACCAAAGGTTACTCGCAAGAAACGAAGATGTTGTAATGCAACATCTGGATTTTCACGCCAAAATATACGTTGAAAATTTACGTCTTCATCAGCCACCTTTATCTGCCGATACATTTTAACAATGTCGGCTACAAGAGCGATCGGGTAGCACCGCCATCGCATTATCAAATGTCGTAATTCTGGTTGGAGAGTAGGACCCGCCATTAATTCACTATTCAGTGATATTCCATTAGAATCGGTGCATGACGCGTCAACCACCATGCGAACCTTTGTAGTAGACTTATCTTGACGAACCACTGCGTGGTGTGGTAGATATACTACTCCTTTTTTGACCACTTCACTTGGTTTTACCACTTCTGCATGGCCCGAACTGAGGTACTCCTCCAAGACCTTGGAATACTCAGTTTTGAGATTGGGTGTTCTCAACAAACGTCTTTCTAACATGAGAAAACGCTTGTGCGCGATATTCTTTAGATTACCGTGTAGACAAAGTGGATTTTCCGTTTTGAAGGGTAGTTTGACGATGTACCTACCAGACTCATCGCGTCTAGTAGTTTTAACAAAAAGTTCCTCACACCTTTTCTCTTCTAGAGTTAAGTGTTTAGTCCTATCAAAGGATGGTTCGGATTCTAGCTCCCAAAACTTTTTGAGAAGCTCGTTCTCATTTGATTGAGCTAAATGTAGGTTTACTACATTGAGACACGTCTCGCCATGGTTGATTTCTTGATTTTCGCTGTGTATTTTACCAGATAAGATCCAACCGAGTCTTGTGTGTTGTGCAACGACAGAGCCGGAAGAACCTCTGATCAAACCTTCCAACAAGATCTGGCTATATACCTCAGCACCTAAAAGAATATCTATTCTGTTGGGTGTGTCAAACGATGGATCAGCTAATTCTATGGACGGGAGTGTTGGTAAAGCTTGAACAAAAACCTTACTACTTGGTAGAAAAGTTGTCAGTTTACTTAAAACATGAGCCTTAACCGTAATAGAAAAGCTTGGATCAAGACGGGACTGAATTTTTATAACTACCGACGACTTTGAAGCTAAAGTCGATTGGTCGCCGCCTAAACCTGATACTATACTGGTCCCTGGTATCCTTTTGAGACCCAGCAATTGTACAGCCGATTCCGTAATAAACGAAGCCTGAGATCCCTGATCAAGCAGCGATCTTAAAACGAATGCAGAATTCGTTTTGGGTGACACTACTTTTACTAAAGCAGTAGCCAATAAGACTTGTCCAATTGTGTTAGAAAAACAAGTAGTAACTACTTGGGGAATTGGGGACTCGATATGAGTCTGCGGTGGGGTTGACTTAGCCGCAACCTTATTATCAACAGGCTGATCAGTCTTTATGTCATGAACTGATTTAGGGATTTTAGGATGAAGTAGAGTGTGGTGCTTTTTCTTACAAAGACGACACCTTGTAGATATTGTACACTGGTATACCGAATGATCTGAACCGAGACAGTTGAAGCATAAATGGTGCGTTTGGACGAAATTACGTCGCGTGTCAGTATTTTCCTTAGCAAATTTCTTACAATTATATAATTTGTGATTTTCCGTACAAAAACTGCAAGTTATGATTGTAGTCGCAACATGAGCACAATTGGTCTTTTCAATTTTTTGAACCTTTGTATCCAGATATTCCAACGATCTAAACCTACCTTGTAAAAATTCTCCAAATTGATTAAAATTAGGTAAATCACTGTTGGAATCACTAATTTTCTGCTCCCATTGTTTACGGGATTCTGGATCTAATTTTTGACTAATGAGGTGTATTATAATAATGTCCCAACTACTAACGTTTACCCCGATACTTTTTAATGCATGTAGGCATTCCTTGGTAGTGTCCAACAATTGTTTGATAGCACTAGCTGACTCAGATACCAGGACCTTTTGAGAAGTCAACTTTTTCAAAATATTGTTAGCTAAATACCTTTTGTTATTGTAACGACTCTCCAACTGTGCCCAACAAACCTTATAATTGTCAGAAGTAACCGGTATGTGTCGAAGTAATTGTTCTGCCTCACCAATTACACAACCTTTCAGGTAATGTAATTTCTGAACATCATCTACATTGGGATTGTTATGAATAAGGGAGGTAAACAAGTCACGAAAACTGACCCATTCTGAATATTTGCCTGAGAATTTCGGCACTGAGATCTTAGGCAGCTTTACTGCAGTTTGTTCACCACCCTTCTTCTCATCCCCTTTGTCTGGATTGAGACTAGGTTTCAGGTTTAACAATGTGTCTTTTAATAGCGATTTGTACTCGATATATATCTCTTCGGTTTGATCGTAAACATCAGATATGTAATAACTAGTTTTTTCTAGTTCTTCGCGCCTTATCTCATATACAATTTTTCGATGATTACTAATGAATTCATTCCACTGCCGTTCTAAAGTTTCCAAACGAGTTTCGATATAAGATAAAGTTAGTCTATCCTTTGGCGATTTTTTGAAATTTGATTTAGATTTAAATATTTTCGTAGCAATGTCTTCCTGAATCTTAGTGTAATTTTCAGCCATGATTACTATTAATTAAAGACAGAGGTAAAGATATAATTACTTATTTAGATTTACAATTTGGTCCAAACTGAGTACAATAACTTTCCACGTGAACAAAACACAAGTATAAACTGACAAGAATTCACATAAATATTCTAAGAGTTGGATAACTGTCCCAATTTACACTAAGTCTCGTACAGTACTGACAAATATCACAAGTCCGATGATGTCAATTTTTCTAAGTGTTTGGCAAAGTTTACTTGCTCCGAAAACGGGCATGGATTCCCCGTCGGTTCACTTTTTTGCAAATTATTCTAAGTCCAAAACACTTCCATAATTTTTAACTTTTTTCACTTCACTAATGCACTTGATAGATAAGATTCAAATTGTACTCACGGTTTTCTTGACACTTTAACTCACGCGCAAAACCAAATGACTATGAATGACCGCGCTGCTTCCGTCTCGTCCGGTAGATGTCTCAGGTGTGCACCCCTTGCGCCGTAGCTCTGTCTCTGTTGTCACAGCGGTGACGACGCCTTCTTCCGCCTCCTGTTGCCGTAGGCCAAAGCACCTTTGGCAACAATCCGTTGCTCCTTTGGCGCCGGGATGGACGATGTACAAGTACTACTTCGCGCCGTATTAAACCGGCAACTCGAAGGACCATGTATAGCGTCCCAAAAATACCCAAAATGAAACAGCCTGTATGTTCCAATAATACGTTTTTATTTGTAAATCACTCCACATTTATACAGTTTCCGTGAACAACTCAATAGCGCGTTTTAGAAAATTGCATAAAAGTTTCAACGCCATCTAGCGGCGTCTTACCTAAACTAAATTTATGTATAATGTTAATAGAAGTATTAACATAAAGACACATAGTAATTTAAAAAATTTTTAAAAAAATAATGATATATTATACGTACGTAGATATATGTATATATAAATATACCTAAACAAACTTATACTTATTAATAACTTATACTTACTAATACACACGTTGCGGACTAGGACCGTGATAAAAGATATTTATGCAATCCGGTTTTGAAAATAGGTAGCGACTTAGAATGTCGGATTTCAAATGGGAGATCGTTCCACAATTTTGCAGCCTTAATCGTAAAGGAATTTTCGTAATACTCAGAGCGAGTGAAAGGAGGCTTCAGTAGGTTATCCATTTTAGACCTTAGTTCACGGTTGTGATCATCCCCGAGGAAGCGAAAACGAACCTTAAGGTATGGCGGAGTACGAGAGTCGTATAGAACATTATAAAGAAAGCCGAGAACGTGCTCCTCACGGCGCAACTTGATAGAGAGCCACTGAAGCCTTCTCCTAAATTCGGCCACATGATCGAACTTGCGCAATCCGTATATGAATCTGATGCAAAGATTCTGTAGACGCTGGAGTTTGCTTAATAGATCCTCGTTAAGGTCAATGAAACAGACATCAGCGTAATCGAGACTAGGTAAGAGCAACGATAACGAAAGAGTTATAGAATACTTTTATAATATTGCTAAAGTGTGTATTATGAAACTTTGTATGCCGCATGGTGGATCACAATGCATGATTCTATATCGACGCCGGAAAGCGATCTTGTCGTATCTCGAAAAATGTGTTTTTATATTTGGAACCGAAAAAAATTCCGCATTTTTTGGTCTAGGTGATATAATTCTAGGACGATATTTTTTCCTTACACGACGTCGATTTTTGGCACTGATTTTTTACGAAACACACGGAAAAATGGTGTAAATAGGAAAAACGTCCTATTTTTTACGATAAAATAGATACACCAAGAATTTTGCTTAATTTTTTTTTGAAATTGAGATACACGGTCCCCGTTTAAATGTTTCGAAATAGTTATAGCATTTTATCGTGGCCAAACAATGGTCCACCGAGATACAGCAATTTCGCTGCTCGATAATTGTATTTAATTAGAAATACAACCATTCAATTCACTCAGGGCTAATTGAAGTTACAATTTACAACTTTATAATTCAGTGAATGTGGCACTAGAAATGCACTTAACACATTTTAATAGAGATTCAAATCCTATACAATTGTTTTTACACTAAATAAAAGTCCCCTTTCCCCCTTGCCTCCTTTGGTTACGCTCCTTCACGATTGTAGGGCAAAGGACGCGCGAGCGCCGAAGTGAGAATGCATTTAAATGTGGTTTGCGAATTTTTTGTGTTTTACCTATACGAAAAATACAAAAGATCAAAGGTAAGCCAATTTAATACCTAAATGTAACAGATCGACGAATTCTAGTTGTTGTAAAAGGTTTAATATCTCTTTGTGGTGTCTTATACTGTGAAATGGTGTAGGTTCCTTTATTTAGTAATAATGTCTATTACCGATTGATCAGTGTCTTGTTATCGCAGACGAATTCTTCGAGCCGCCACCGTCATCGCCGGGGTCTTGTGAAGAAAAAGATACGCGGTACTGGCCCAAAAGCCGAGGTAAAATTAATGCTTTCATAATTAACAAAACATATTCTGTACTAAATAAAGTATACATCTCTCTAAATTCAACATAAGAAAAGAGAAAAGCCGCTTGGCGACCGCTTCGATTCCCGGTAGGGTCAATTTGGAAAAATGAACTTTTCTAAATTGGTTCTAGCCTGGGTGTTATTTCCTTTGCTCTAGGTTCCGGGTTTGATTCCCGGTACACGGTAAACTTGAGAAATTATCTTTTCAAAATTATTTTTGAAGGTATTACACACATACACACACAGTGTACATTCACAGAGTTATTATTATCAATTCTTCCTCTTCGTCTTAAAGTGTCTCTTCGATGCTGAAGGTTGGCCGTCAGCTTCCTGTATCCGTCTCTATCTGCAGCCAACCGAAACAATTGTTCGACGGAGGCAATGTCGGTCCCTCAGTAGCGTTTCCCAAAGAGTGGGTCTTAAGATGAACATGGACAAGACAAAGATCATGTCGAATGTCCATGTTGGGTACAACATGCTCCAGTTAAAATTGGGAGCATTACACTCGAAGTTGTTGACCATTACTTATACCTGGGGCAGACAGTCCAGTTAGGTAAGTCCAACTTTGAGAACGAGATCTCTCGTCAAATCCAGCTCGGATGGGCAGCGTTCAGGAAACTATAGAAAATCTTTGCGTCCAAATTACCTCAGTGTCTCAAGATGAAAGTCTTTGACCAGTGTTTGTTACCAGTGATCACATATGTATCAGAGATGTGTTCCCTCACTATGGACCTCATAAGAAGGCTCAAGGTCACTCAGTGGGCAATAGAAAGAGCGATGCTCGGTATTTCCCTACGTGATAGAATCAGAAATGAGGAAATCCGTAGGAGAACTAAGGTAACCGACATAGCTCGAAGAATTGCTCAGCTGAAGTGGTAGTGGGCAGGGCACATAGCTAGGAGAACCGATGGCCGTTGGGGCGGAAAGGTTCTTCAGTGACGATCGCGCACCGGATGACGCTCAGTGGGTAGGCCCCCCCACCAGGTCGACCGACGATCTGGTAGAGGTTGCGGGTAGCGCAGGACGTGGAGATCGTTAGGGGAGGCCTATGCCCAACAGTGGGCGTCGTATGGCTGAATGATAAATGTCGGTCCACTTCCGGATATTCCACAGCCACGATTTCTTTCTTCGCCCACTGCGTCTCTTTCCCTGCACTTTGCCCATCATTATTAGATGTAGCAGCGTGTATCTATTGTTCCTGTTCACGTTACCAAGATACTCTACTTTGCGCCTTTTGATAGATGGCATAATTTTCAGGGATATATGAATACACTGAAGCTGGGTTTCATTCGTAACCCTCTGTGTCCAACCAATGCGCAACATGCGACAGTAGCACCATATCTTGTAGTGTCTTATTTTAAGGTCCCCCATAGATGACGATAAACCCGAAATAACATAAAAGTAACCTGACTCGGAGCTTTATGTTCAGTTTACGACGGCACAGAACTTTCCTCATGTTGTTAAAAGAGGCTCGAGCAATTCCTATCCGGGTTTTGATTTCCTGATCAGATTCCCATGCTTCATTTACCCAAGCCCCCAAATACTTGTATTGTCGTATCCGCTCTAGTTGTTTCCCAGCTACAGATATGTTAGGGCTCAAATCCGGATTTCTCGAGACCACCATGAACTTCGTCTTGTTTATGTTCATTACTAAACCGGCATTCTCGCTACATTCATTACCATATTTACAATTGCTTGCAAATCGGTTTTCAATGCTGCAATGAGAATAGTGTCGTCTGCATAACGCAAGTTAACATTAAAAACAGCGGAGAAGGATGCAGACCTGCCGGACCCCACGACAGATCTCAACTTGATCGGTTTCCTCATTCTCAACTCTTATCGTGACCACTTGCTTCTCATACAGGTTGCAAATGATCCTGACATCCCTACCATGAAGACCAATGTCACATAAGAGGCCTAAAAGTTGTTGATATTATCAATTGAATACATGAAAATATGGGAATATTTTTTAAGACCGAGGAGGTATTTGAATCCACGGCCAAACCATCTCCACGCTCTAACCAATTGATCGTCATTTGTGTGACGTCCGAGTGATTGTTCCAGACAGTGGGTTCAAATCCTTCCTGCGTCTTAAAAATTTTATCCCCATATTTTCATGTATTTTCATAATATTTATATTTATTTGTCTGGATGTTCTGGGTAGTTCCCCAGATGAATACCGTTGCATTGGTACTCATATTACTTCGAATTTCTAGTTTGAGACAAGATAGATGCGGTTGTTTGACATCAGAAAACCCAGACCACAACCAGCCAACCAACAAATTTTTTGTAACAGTAGAGCTCCTTGTGCACGAGTTCGTCCGGGAAGGTACTGCCACTTCACCTATTTCTGTCGCCAAATAGTAATGTGAGCATTACTGCTTGGCGGTTTCGATGATGAAGGGTAAGGGTGCTGGTGCAATTGGAAGCAAACGTTTGTCAACTTTATGTCTCAAGGTGGTGGGCGCAGGAGCAGTGCTCAAAGTTACATTGCAATTGTTATGGGTGAACGTGTCGCTTACCATCAGGAACATGACTTGTTCGTCCCGTCAATTTATTAATATAACCTTTATTTATTTATTTATAATTTGACCTACATTTGTTTCTCTCGTGAGTTTGGGTGTAATTTGTGGTTGTCTATATGTGTGTCCATGGCACCCGCGACACAGGATTTCCCTAGTGCGGGGCTATGTTGAGTGTGTGTGTGTTATTATTATTATTATAATAAAAAAAATTGAAAATTCATTTCCCAAATTGATCCTACCGGGAATCGAACCCGGGTTTGATAATTTACGAGAACAACCAGGTTAAACAACAATATACAGCTGATAAAATAAATACGTTTTGTAAGTACGTTGCTATAATTATTATTATTATATTATGAGCCTATACCGTCCCGCCCTCCTTCCACATTTCTGTTTTGCGCCACTGAGATTTAGTCTTTTAGGTGCGCGTCTAGGTCGTCTCTCCATCGACGCTTTGGTCAGCCGCAAAGTCGCTTCCTGTCTTTGGGGATCCATACTGTGGTAGATTTCGTCTACGACCAGCATGCAGCAGACGTGACCCGCCCAGTCTCACTTTAGTTTACCCGCTTGCTGACCACCGATATCTAGGATTTTATAATACTCTATGTGAGTAACGAGCTATGCAGAATAAAACTGAGAAATGCTAAAGTCACGTGTTATGCTCATTTCAGTGAATTCAAATTTTAAAACTTGTCAATTTCAACATATGATACTTTACGTATGAGGGGTCGAAATAATGGTATTGTATGTACTTATTTTAACTTTACTAATTCTTATTTTAGATGGCAAAACGTGGAGCGAAGAAGGAGGAATTAAAACCGATACAAGACATTTGCGAAAATCGATACTAGACATTACTTAAGAACAGCAGTTTTGTTGTCTTACGATGTGATTTGTTGAAAATTACCGTGACAAGCTATTGCAGAAAATTTCTTAATATTGTATGTACCTGTTTGGTCAGAAGTGCCAATAAAACCAGAACAATTGGTTATTTTGTTTTTCAGATAGAGACTGATTTGATTTCATTGTAACAGCGTACAAAGTGCAGTTTTTGCATTTTAATTTTAATAAATATTTACGGCATTTTAAATGTAGCCAACCTGTAGTTTTATTCATATTTAAAACAAAATATACGCCATTTATCTAAAAACTACATCAGATACATCAATAAAATGGACCAACATATTGGACTCCATATTAGTTACAGCAAAATCACTTCTTGAAAGTTGTGTGGTATTTTGTTGTGCCATATGTTACAATTTCGATATACAGCAAAATTGCTGCTAGGTTTTGGAAACGCAATTGCTGTAACTAGTTGAAAACCCATGTTAAACCAATTTTAGAATAATTTCGTCAATGCTATTTGATGGCTGTCCCGTTTATACATTTCATACTTTAAAACTGACTTTCTACTAATTCAAATTAAAGAGAAATAATTCTTTAAAATAGTTTTTCGGCTCTGGTGTAAAGTCCTATTTTTCGAGATACGACAAGATCGCTTTCCGGCGTCGATATCTTTTCATATACCTACACACTTATGCAATAATTTGTATAGGCACTGTATTCAAGCCATCTGATATAATAACATCAGTCACAACACTAAAATGATATACACTGTCAATTTTAAATGAAATCTCTAGATAATATTCTGCCGCGTTAGTTGAACGGGCACATGATATTTTATTAAAAATTTTGTTATGTAAACTGCCGTGATCAGTAAAGAAAGGCCGATCTGTTACTATTTTAATTTTTTCCTAGATTATTGGTTAAGGTTTGAAATTACCGCACGAGAAAAGCAGATATTTTTCAATTTCATTTGTACAAAACATTGTTTTCTCGATTTTGAGTTTTTGTCGCATGCGCACTTTCAACTAACGGCGGCAGTATTGTAGAATTTCACTTCATTGGGTAATTTAATAACGTTGTCTTAAACTCTGTAACATTATTGTAATTTCTTATCTCAGTCGGAAGTTTACTGTAGACCTTCGAAGCCATTACAACTACGCTTTCTCTAAGTAGAGCAGTTTTGAATGGTCTGCTTTGTACCGACATAAACAGTTGATATCGGCGTGCACTTGTGATGTACATACCCATTGAAATAATTCATAATGACGCTTAACGAAAAGTGAAAATTCATATACATGTATTTAATAGGGATGGGAGAGCAAGAATTTTAAATTTTTTTAAATGTGGTAGGCAATTGTCTATTTTTATATATATATAGCTCGTATGTACCTCTATTGTACGCATAAATATACGTTCCATTTGTGGTGAATTCCCCCAAAAAATATTCTGTATCTTAAATTGGTTGTTACATAACTAACTATACTGTAATTTATCAAAAATTAACTATATTTGATAAATTACACTTAAGAAAAGTTCAATATTTTATCACAAACATAGTCAGATGTGTTTGACATTTTAAATTAAGTATTATCTATATGTAAAAAAATGTTGATTGATGCCATTCTTCCATTCATTCGCAAAAATACAAATAAGTTAAATTGCTACTCTGCGAACCCTTTTCCTAAAGGTTAAATAAAACGTATAATATAATAAAGAGCATAGCAGTGATAGTAATATAGGCTCGATACTCGATACAAAAATTTCGTATTTCTTCTGTCGAGTGTCGAACAATCAGCAGCTTCTGGGGATGCCTCGTGGAAAGGCGAAACACGTGGCGACTACATTTTTGGTGGTGGTGTTTGTGATTGTAGTTGCGTTTTTCTTATTTGTTTGTATTAATTTTATGTGGAGGGAGGGTGGGAAAATTACCTGCATCAAAGAATATTCAACACAAGCGTAGCTATATTGCACTATTTAACCTTCAATGGGTACGCGAAATAGCATTGATTGACATGATTTTCTTCCATATTTATAAATATGGATTCCGGAAAAGTATCGCCTGTATCTATTCATTACTGAATCAATTCTGATTAATAATCGCATGTAACTGTACTCTACGGGTGCTGTTCGTCTCCAGTAGCCGGGAGCTAAGCCAGGAGCCCACACACGATATGCAGACACCAATAAACAGCACGCCAGTCCACGAATCCAAACAAATTTGTTGATGATTGATGGTCGGTGCAAACACTTAGATAAAAAAACTGTGAAACATTTGGATATTGTCCATTTGGCTCATCAAGAGAAAAGGTTTAAATGAAATAATTTGTTTGCATTGAAATGTCAATATATATATTTTTAATATTCATAAATTCAATAATATACATTATAATATCAAGTAAAATGAATTACTATAATTTATATAGGCAATATTTTAACACATGTTAATCTATGGGTAGGTTTAACAATCTAGAGTTACTTAGTTTAACAAATGATTAGCGACGTGTGCACAGCAGCGCACCGTGCGCAACGCGCAGTGCACTCCTCACAAGTACAACAAACACAGTATGGCAATAGGAATTCACATGGCTTAACATTACCCCTAGCTTACGTACTCTTACACTTAGAAGACTCCAGTACTTTCTTGCAACCTTCGTATTGCACAAACGGAACCTTTGTTAAACATACAATGTCATCTTTTTTGTAAAAAATAAAATAATTTTCATGTATAAAATTTTAAATCAAGACCTAAACTTATTTTGGCACATAATTAAAACTAAACTAGATAACTAATGATGGGACAGGTATATGGTACAGTTTCCACATCACGTCATTAACGTAAGTAATCTTTGGTTTATCTAGCCCACCGCGAAGCCGAGAAACCGCGACGACGCACCACAATCGTTCTTACAACTAATATAAGTATGTATAATAATAATAGTAAATAATCAAACTTTTAGATTTAAGACTTCTCTGATCTTTGTGTTTTGGCGAAAAATGATTTCTGTAAGAAGAGACAGTGGATTGAATTTGTATTTGTACCTATTCTATGATTTCGTTTGGAGTTATTACTTATTGTGCTTCAAATGTACAGACGGCAGAACATCAAGCTACACGTTGACGGATCTTTTTCCGTTGCACTGGAGGCGATATTCGAACTAAAGTGTATAGCTGGCTGTGCTGTTGACTTTAAATTAAGATGCAAAATACATTTTGTAAAAATACAAGGTGTAACGTTCGCGTTGAACTTGAAATACTGTGACACATAATTAAGTATAAGTATATAACTAGTAGCGTATTAATGATAAAAGTATACATACAGTGTCTGCGGTATTTTATGTAATTCGTTGCTTAGAAACCTTTAAATTAATTTTATCTACTTATATAATTACAGAATACAGAAATAAACTTTACTGCGTATCTCTTAATGTGTATTTTTGCTTAGGAACTTTCTGTTCTAACATACTGCAAGAGTCGAGGAAGTGAAAAACCTACAAGCAATTTTATTATGCTGATGACATGGAGGAGAATCAGCTAATTCATAGAGTTTAAAAAGCCAAGTTGGAGCAAGATGAATGACTCTTAAAATTTGAGGTAATTGTGTGTGGTCCTATTGAAAATCTGAACTATAGTAAGTCTATATTGGAACACAACTTGCAAATTAAGTACATACGTTGATGAACATAAGAAATAACTAGTATGCGAAATTAAGTTACCCGCAATGAATGAATATAAATAAAACTAATAAATAGTATGTAGGTTGCCATAAATTCGTTGGTTTTACTGTGACGCATTACATGTCTTATATTTTATTAAGATAAGATTACATAATTTTCGAAATATTTTTACGCATCGTATTGCAATCAATAAACTGTGTTGTTTATTATTGTCATATTCATGTCAGACTGTAGCTGAAACACCTCGAGTATAATACACTCTACCTACGTATGTTATATATATAGAATATAAGCAATCATATTTACAGATAAATCTTATTATGTACATTATTATAAGATATTATGTACAACGATAATATATCTAATCTTTGGACTAATCTAATCGAGAGTTCAATAAACACAGCGGAGATCCCATAGGAGTAGTATGGAATGCTTTAAACTTAACTAAGATTGAATCTATCTAAACAGTTATAATTAAAATACAAGAAGATTATCATTACCTATCCTTATGAATTCAAAGAACAGAAGACACAAGTAGTTTTTAATAACCATAGAGGTATAGCATTGCGTGTGGGTACTTAGACAATACTGCCGCGCAAATTGTGAAACGATCAGCGTTAAGCCTTTGCAGTTTAAAATTTGAAAAGCTGGTGTAATTACTTCGTTACACGTACTCTTTGTTACAAGTAGACAATTAGACAAAGGGACAAACTATTTTATATTATAATATTGTCATCACATTAGACATTCCGGTCACGATTTTACGCATCTGGAGGAATTAATAAGTTAAAAATATTATAATTTGTTGATTGAAATATAGAACAACAAGAGATTTACCACTGCTGACCGCTGCTGGCTTTGAATAAATTACATTACACTTGCTTATTTTGGCGTTTCGTTTGGGTTATAAAAATAAAATTTAACACTTATTATTACAGGAGTATTATGCTACAGGTACCGGCCTTCACGATTTGGCACGTACAACTAATAACTACTTATCAGCTTAAATTAAATGAGTCATAAAAATGTTTGGCGCGTTGCATGGCACATTTCTTTGGTATGTGTATAATATTTGGCTCTATACAATAGTTAATTATCATAAATAGGGGAATCAAAATTATATTCTACTCGAGTTCTAGTGTATAAAAATATGACGTTGAGCAATGACCTTAATCCGAAACGAAAATACCGAGCGATGAATACTTTATTATTGTGAGTACCTACAGGTATATTATGCGTAAATTATGTTCGTTTAGTTAAAACGCTTTATGAGGTAAATGTCATATTGATAACAGCATCATTTTCGTTGTAGGGTTGGTAACTAGTGTCGACAAATTGTGCTGTCCGCCTTTCTACGAGGCAATGAATGTGCTAAACTCCGTAGTGGGCTGTCTACTCGCTGGGCATCTACTCCCTGTAGGGTTTGCAGATTGCGAACCTGTGGTTCATGTGCTGGCTGTAGGAGCCGGAGTGCGAGAACTTCTTGAGGCACTTGCAGCATTGGAAGGGCTTCTCGCCGGTGTGCAACCGCTTGTGCTCGGTCAGATGGTGCTTGTGCTTGAACGCCTTTGGACATTCCAAGCACTTGTATGGTCGTTGGCCTGTGGATTGTATAAATACATTAAATGTTGTTGCATTTTGTATTTTTGTTTATTAAGTATTTAGTCACATTTAAAGTCAACACAAACTAATTGAATTCGGATTTTTATTAGAACAAATGTGTTACGTTACTAACCTGAATGTTCATATTTATGTCTCGCCAAAGAGCTCTGTTTGACGAAAGTCTTGTCGCACTGATCGCAGACGAACTGGCCTTCGCCTTCTTTGAATTCTGCTCCTGGCTTAATTTTGCTTTTCTTAAGTACTGATCCTTCGTCTTCGAACTCGTTTGATGTCTGCACTTCCTCGGCCCAAGATGGGCGATCGTACGAAGGACTCGATCCCTGTCGATTCAGTTCTGACGACATGTGCATATTGAGTAGAGGAGATCGGTTCGCTATATCGTTGTACTGTAGGAGCTTCTCCATCGGCACCAAGGGATTTACTGGCATTTTTTGCGGCAGTAACCTTTTATGACCATTTATTGGTTCCCCTGGTGATGGCGATAGTCGAAAATCGTTAAACGACGAAGAAGAGCAATTGGAATGTGGGTATGTATTTAGATAGTTCGGGCGGTGCGGAGTCGTACTTCGTGACGACTTTTGACTCAGATTCACCGCTTCTTCGGAATCGGAATGTGTAACGGAAATGCTGCAAGGCGACGGCGATGGACTCGAAGTAACCGACGGGTTCGATTTTTTCGTCGACAAGTCTAGTGGTTGATCGGACAAGACTACGGTCTGAGTCATCCTTCGTTCTCTAGCTCTATTATTTTGAAACCATACTTGAACCACTCTGTTGTCAAGACCAATTTGTTGAGCAATTCTTTTGAACTCCTCTCGGTTTGGGCGTGAGTTTATCGCGTAGTGCTCCTTCAGCACTGATTGTTGTTCCTCACTCAACGCCGTTCGAACTCTGATTTTCCTGTCAGTGTCATGTATAGACATTTTTTCATCTCTATCTTCTCTATTATAGTCTTCGTCTTCGCTAGCGCTCACTCCACTTTGTATCGATGCTCGCATTTCTGCTTCTAATCTATTAAGTGCAACAGTTTCTGCTACTTGAGCTGCCAGACCTTCATGTTTTCGAAATAGATTTCCACACAATGCTTTTTCGTGATCTAATAAGTCACTTTTATTATTAAATGTTAAGTTACATTTGAGACATGTGTGACTTTCTTCGGGGTCTTTTTTTACAATTATATGAGGAGTCGGTGGTGATTCTATACTAGGGCAAGTATTTCCCGACACTGGTGACAATTTTTCCATATTTGCTCTAAAGAAATGCTTAGTGACCGAAGCGCTCACCGATTCTAATATTGTATTAAAATGTGGATGGTTATTATCGGCATCTGGGCCGTTGTTATTTAGAGGGACGGATTCATAGTTGCGTGATGTGGGCGACTGCAGATCAGTCTCCCGACCGTCGTGTTCCTTCTTTACGGAGACACCTTCTTCATCCTCTATGTCCATAACGAGATCCGCGCTCCCTTCCGATCGCTTATCGTCCTCTTCGGTAACTTCCTCTATTAAATCTTCAGGGTTCATTGGAGGAGAGCTAATCAGCTTAGGATTGATTGGACTATCCATTTTTCGTGGCGGGTATTGCGAAGAAGCTAATTGTTCAAACAGCTGGCTAAGCGAAGCTGGAAAACTATAAGGGGTAATTCCACTAGCTGGACTTATCGGCATTCCTGGTGGCATGTAGAAGGGATTTATTCCAGGCTGTGCGAAAAAGGCAGCAGCGTCGTTGTACTTGGGTAAGATAGGCAATGGGAAAGAGCCTCCATTAGGCGCTACATTATTATTCAATTGAGACGCGACCATAGCGTTGGTGCGTTTTCTTGAAGGGCTACGATCAGGATTTAACGCGGGATTGTTGGGTTTTATTCTTCCCATTTTGAGATTCATGACGAGACATTTTTTCGAGGTCATATGGCTCGAATATGAGCCAGAGTGAGAAAATTTTTTGCCACAGTTGGCGCATTCGAAGGGCTTCTCGCCGCTGTGAATCCGCAGATGCTCCTTCAGATGGTGCTTGAATTTAAAGGCTTTGTCGCAATCATTGCATTTAAATTTGCGCAGCAATGCGCTTTCGTCGTGACTGATCATGTGTCGCTGCAGCCGGTACACGTTCGCGAAGCTCTTGTGGCAGATCTTGCATGACTGTTGAACAAGAAGGAAGAGTTTAATAGATATGGTAGTCTGACTTAATTAATAGATTACAACTACACAAGGTCTAGTCGGTAAGTACAGAGATGTAAAATTATGAAGCTGCAATAAAGTGGTGCTGTGACTCAAGAGGATGCCGATAAAGTACGGTAGAGAAATCGGCCCAAGGGAAGCAGTAGGTGTAGGTATTAGAATGGGAACTGACATATTTGACGGTATCCACCTGAGTGTTGGGCGCGTGCAGCTGCTCGTGGCGCTCGAGCTGGTCACGCGTGGGGTACGCGCCGCGGCACTGGCTGCACGAGAACGGCCCGCCGGGGCCCAGCGGGGAGCCTCCGCGCTCTTCCTCGTCCTCGGTCGCTTTGCCCTCTGCGCCGCCACCGGCCAGCGGTCGGACTGTGGACAAACGCATCACTTTATTGGACAATGCCTCACCAATAAACCTTCGCAGGCTTAAGTATATACGCATACGTACTTACTACATTCTGTCTTAATTTTCTACGAATACCTATATATACCTATATACTGTTAAAATTGGCTAAATTTGCGGATAAACAGGACAGCAACGTTATATAAAATAGGGTACTGTAATAAAAGGACACCAGGTTGCTATTTCCGTGTACGCGTACGTAGGCCTCCATTGGAAATAAAGCAATAACGTGGAACAAATTGTTACCTATTAAAATTATCGCGGACACCTTTATGGGCAGCGCTCGCTTCATAAAAACAAACATGGCGGCAACAATTCAATTTGGAGTCGGTTATTTCGGTAATACGGCTCGTTTTGCCGCGTAATAACGTTTTTAAAAGCGCCGTTGGCGGCGCGTACCGTAAATCAAATATAATAAAGAGCAAAACAACGGGCGACATATTAATTAGAGCGGTCGTGCTGGTCCGCGGCGCGGTGACCGGCGGCCGGCCCGTGCACCATACCTTATTTTTCACATATCTATGACCACACACGCTGTACGCGCCCACCGATGAAATCTGCTATCGTGTCGCCGGTATTGAATTTTAGAAAATACGATCTCGTAAACCGAACGTTATCTGCAGAGGTGTTGTTAGGTTACACAGCCGGCCGGTACATATTGTAGGTACTATGTAGGTACGTAGGTACCTAAATTTATATGTCCAGATTTCAGACAAATTGGTTAATAGCATTTATATACTAATCTCTCTTTGTATAGGCAAGGATAGGTATACTAATTAGTCCGTACATTTTTCTAAAACACGAAATGAAAATAAAATGAAATAATCTAAATATTCACTAAAAGTACTTAGGTATCCGTAGCATTAATAATTAACTTAAATAATATAGGTACTATAACAGTTACACAAAACCAATGCACAAATAATGTGCTACAAATGTCAAGTTACTTTATTATATGTGAGAGTAAGACGTAGTTTGAAACGTAAAAGTTTCTGCTATTCGACAACAGATGGCGCTAGTTGTATAGAGCCTGCAGAATCGGCGTTCTCTTATTTTCGTGTACAATTGGAATGATAGCAATTTAGATTATAGCCTATTAATTTTTAAACTTAAAACTTTAGTAGTTGCCTACATAAATATCTACTTGATTGAAGAGACTGTTTAAAGAGTTTACGTAGATTTTACTAAACACAGCGCACTTTAATTCGTAGTGCAAAAAGAATTTGCTAATGGTTACTATTCTAAATTAGAAAACAATAATTAATTTATTTTATTTGGGACAACAACAGTTTATTATTACTAGGTTACATTTAAATGATATAAAGCAGATCAACGCCAATATAGTTAGTTATCCTCTAATTAAAATCCACAATGACCCTTACTTTCCCTGTACCTACAAATGCTTGTATCAGAGGTAGAGTTGTGATGAAACAACTGTAGTAGTCAGCCCAATAAGATAATAATTTTCTGAAAGGAAGGGCAATGCCCACTGAAGCATAACGGGCGTTGAATACAACAAAGCGACATTATTTTTATAATGAGCCGAGCGGGCATTTATCGTGCGTTAGGTGGACCGGATGATACACCTACACTCGCGCTATCGCCCGCGCCGGTGCCGTAATCTGTGCGCACGGGCAGAGTGCGTCCGTTAACCGCTGATAAAAAAATTACCACGCACACTAGTGCACCCAGCTTCCTATTGCGTTGCGCTGTTAATAAATAACAATTATCACACATACACACACTCTTCTACACGGAGATAACAAGTCGATTGTTGATCGTGGCACACTGGCGTGCCGGTGATTGGTCACACCTGTGCGCCAGCAGCGCGGGGGCGATCGCGGGGAGGGAGCCTTCGCTCAAGAAAAAACTCCGCCTGCTGATAGCTGAGCGTAGCGGCGGCGGCGGCGGCGGCGGCGGCGGCGGCGGCGGCGACTTACGCACCGTGTTGTATTGTGTCGGCATTGTAATTGCGCGTTGAGAGATATTGTAGGTATTCAATAGTATAATACTATTTAATTGTTTAGATACCCGCTCGTTCAATTATTGTACGGAGGTGTTATTGAGACGCGGCCATTGATGGTGAGATAGGCCACGATCATGAAATATTTCTTAAGTCAAATTATTACGACTTTTTAAATTTTGATACCAGTAGTTAGGTACCCAATTAATAAGCGGAATAAATTAATTGCGCTTGCATTTGATATTTTTGATTGATTTGATTATATAATTTATTATAATTTTTATATTTATTATTTTTATTAAATTTCGAGTTCTTAGGTTTTCGCGATTGTTACACATAGGAAATGAAACTATTTTTCCGGATTTAAATCGCGTATATTTGTTTTTTCAAACAAACCGACGTTTCGGGCCCTTTACAGGTCCCATGATCATGGTTGACTGAGGTGGTACAGTCTTCAACCAGTTATGTCTAATATTGATGCAAACCACCCTATTTTTTCACTATAGTTACAATAGTTATTAATTAAAAACCTTATTTTTAATTTAACAAAGAAAACATTTCAATTTACGCTACATTAAGTTTTACAAATTATTTTATTGAATGAATTTTTATTAAGTTCAATTTATTATTTATTATTAATAGAAATTAGAATAAACTAAAAATATTAATTAGTACTGCAGTCTTATGTCTGTTTGGGATTTTTCATTAGAGGAAATATTGGATCCCAAACTGGTGGTACGGAGAAACTCTCTTATATTGGACAAACAAAGCGAAGTATTTGTACCCGCGTCAAAGAACATATAGCTGATGTCAATCAAACACCGTCGCGTAAACAAGTCTGCAGTCTGCGAGCATGTCATGGATAAACCTACATATTCAATGAAATTTGACAAACCCCAGGTCCTTGCAAAAGAAGTCCGTTATCTACCCAGGATGCTGCGAGAGACCATTGAAATTAAAAAACATCCTAAGTTCAACAGGGAAGATCGTCTCTCCGTACCACCAGTTTGGGATCCAGTATTTCCTCTGATAAAAAATCCCAAACAGACATAAGACTGCAGTACTAATTAATATGTTTTAGTTTATTCTAATTTCGATTAATAATTAATAATAAATTGAACTTAATAAAAATTCATTGAATAAAATAACTTGTAAAACTTAATGTAGCGTAAATTGGAATTGTTTCTTTGTAAAATTAAAAATAAGGTTTTTAATTAATAACTATTGTAACTACAGGGAAAACATAGGATGGTTTGCATCAATATTAGACATAAGTGGTTGAAGACTGTACCACCTCAGTCAACCGTGACCATGGGACCTGTAAAGGGCCCGAAACGTCGGTTTGTTTGAAAAAACAAATATACGCGATTTAAATCCGGAAAAATAGTTTCATTTCCTATTTATTAAATTTATTATAATTTTATTCGAAAATTCTGTCTATCAAATAATTCTACCTATTAAATAAATAAACTGACATGCGTGTGTGTATTTAGTGTTTTTCTATCCAAAGAAATTATTAGCGTCATCCTACCTACCCATGATCAAATTTATTCCGCTTATTAATGTAAATTAAAATGTTTTGTTACTCAATCAATGTGAATACACCGCTGATATTTATATAATTTATTCATCATGCTACATCATGCCTTACGTTGAGTCCTCACGGTAGAGCTCAATGGAACCTCATTGTTTCTGAGACAAATTACCAACTAGATTTACCTACCTTCGGTTACGTAAGCGTTTGTTTGACGACATTTAGAATCAACAGACTAGGGTAAAACTTCTCAAAAAGAAAGCAAAATATAATTACGATTCCAGAGTAATTTTAAATTTCGAGGCCTACTTCGAGGAGTACCGAGTACTTGCTTACTTTAACAATCACGAATATGAAAGCATTTGAAAGCAACAGAGAAATAGTGAAGTTTATGGTTTTAATATATAGATTTACTTTCTTTTTCGATGAATGTAGCAGGTATGAGTACTATGCCACAGAGCCGTTGACAACTAGAAAACACCCACACCTACTGATTCAGAACCTGGCGGTGTAAAATCTCCCTAAATCCATATTAGTCTCTGGTGTTTCGAGTATCGAATGAGTCACTGACTGAGATGTAGGCAGGAACTTTACCGAAACTTCAATCAGCCGTTAATTTGCCTCGGCATCGGCAAACAAGTGATTAGCGACGAAGCTCCACTTATCGTTTCTTAGAATTGTTTGTTTAAGCACTCATTGCTTATCTGTTCTGATTGAGTTGATTTCTCCTTCAGTTCTTGTTGTTGTAGGCGTATAGCTAATGAGGGAAACCTATACATATCTACGTAACAAAGCTGAACAAATTCTTACGTACGTACAAAAATGACAACCATCTTGATATGCTTGTGAAATACACACTATACATTGTATTATAATATTTCATTATGTCGAAGATACCTGTAGGTACCTATGTAAAAAGTACAGTGTCTCTGGTGTGTTCCACAAATGAAAGGAGCTCTATCGTACTTTTTATATAAGTTTCATAAAATCACATAACTTTTAGTTACATTGAAATTACTGACCCAAGTGAGATCAGCGAGTCAATGACATCTGTCGACTCGCTGACAGGTCCCCAGGTATTAATGGTGTTTTGAAAAACTGTTTTCTTTCAAACAATTGAAAGTGAGACGAACGTAATATATTTTTAAATCGTATTTAGTAATACTATAGCCACATATGACGTGCACGTTCCGATGCATATTTAAGTCCTAGGAGTGTGAGGCTGGGCGTGCAATTAATCGCTTCTTTAAAATACGACTTTGTACCGTTTTGAGGCGTTTGATCTACTTTGTGAGCGATAAACGAACTTGCACTAATTTATTCATCCGCGTTCCGGCAGCTCTCCATCTAAACACTACGCATTGTGGCTCGGCCGAACGCATCAAACGTCCCTCCGACTTTATCCACTCAGACAGGCGGCGACTCAAAGCGGAAGAATTAAATAAAAGTAAAAGAGAAAAAGCAAATGAATTAAAACAACATAATCATTTAAGGTTTAAGATGGTGAAAGTGAGCGGGGTTCCCCTCGGCAAACGAAACTTTCTTTCAAGTCTGTGTGTAGCTGTTCCCGATTCTCAAGTGGATGAATTATATCCCGGGGGAGCGAGGGCGAGGGATTGCCGAACTTGGACTTACTTTTAATGAAGACGTGGTTCAGTTTTATTTTTAATCGCCCGAGGTGATCGCGCCAGGTGAGCGTTCGATTAACACTTCACATCGAAAGCTCGGGCGTGGTGAATGCGGGCACATCTGTTCGATATGAACTCCCTTGGATTGTCATCACGTCGATCGTGAAGGACAAAAGAGGAGACGGAATCAGTGTTTTTCTTCAGTTTAAATGTTTAGTGGATCTCGTCAAGGAAAGAATAGTGTAGAGATAAGGCGACGATGAATAGAGAAATATAAATACAAATAAAAAAGCAAACAAAACAAAAGGAAAGAAGCTTACATAAGGGCGCGAGCCGCCTGGCAGAGGTGGTAGACGTGGGGACCTGCTTACTCCTCATGTCTGCTAGCCAACCGGCCGCCAAGCATTCGTACCAACCGCCAACTCCCATAAGCGAGCTGTGCACTTTCATCGAGCGACACCTTCGTTCTCACACCTCACTACGCGGCAAGTACAGGCGCACTTCGCGACGGCGATGATGACACTGCGCCCGATCGCATCTACGCCGTACTACACGGAGATTTCACAGCCTCCGCTGACGTCAGCGGTAAAAGTCCCAGTTTCCGTAGTTGGGGATGCACGTGGACGCGACGGCCGAAGGCGCTACTCACATCGGCAGGCGCCCCACACGTTGGCCAGGCTCCACAGGCGGTACGAGTAGCTGTCACCATAGCACCCGAACATAGTGTCATCGGTTCTCGCGACCATGGCCCGCGCGCGCGGACGGACGTGCTGTGTGCGGCGCGGCGCGCGGCGGAGTGAAGCCGGTCCGCCTCTCGCCCCGCCCCAGCCCGCGCCGCCCCCCGCGCCCCCGCGGCCCCGCGCGCCGGCCAGCGCCCCCCACCTATACTTAATTAGTAGAGCCGACTGTGAGTGTCGGCCGCCGTGCTCGCCAAGACTCCTCTCCCGTGTGGTGATCACCGTCATGTCGACGCACCTTCGATACTCCGATTTAGTTTCAACATTTTATTCCACACATGTCCGCTCGACTCTAACTGTGAATTATTTATTTACTTTCTCGATGCCCCACCTTCTCGCCGCTCTACCTGTCTCTATCTAACGCCGCATTTGTTTTATTATACAAATTGAGCAAGTTGCAACAACAAATTTAACATAAACGATTCAATATGCTGAATATGAAATAGATGTTGTTAATCAACAACGTGTGAAACGTGTATCTTAACCCTGCTCTACATTTCAATTAAATCACCTTTTGCCGTATTTGGAATCTCGCCGAGCCTGTATCATCATTTAATTATGTTTAAATGTAAATGAAAACATATTTTTTACCCAATTTTAACCAATTACAATCGCACATGACGTCACATTTGGAGTGGCTGTTAAATATCGAGCTCTTAGTTCAGCTTTCGGTCGCTAGATGGCGCTGGGCGTATCATCGCGCTCAGCGGACGATGTCGATGCGACGGGCGGAGCGCTCTTCAATGAACGATGGCTACGTACTACGTACTACATACCTACAACTGAGTGTTACGATATCGAACAGTTGTGTTTATTTGGTCGAAACGTTATCTTTTTACGTTTCGAAATTATCACATGGATTAATAATAATCGCTATTTACGAAATGCGGGGGAAATTACGAAAGCAAAATAATGTAATGTTCTTATGTATAATGTACATTGTATTACGTAACAATTACATTACAAAGTCTTAATAATCGATTAGTCTGTAAAACGTATAGCTTCTACTACCTGAATATTATCACAGCCATGCAGCCAGGATGCATCTCGTATGGCTATTAGTGACAATTAATCTGAAGCATAAGACAGGATGGTACATTCTCATTGTAAATCTTTAGACAAAGGCGTCGTGGAGTGTCGGTAAGGTTATACTACCACCATAATTCGCGCCGCACAATAAGTTTTACAATCGGCTGTTCAGCCCCGAGGCTCGGGATTTGTTTATTTTTTACGATACTTGTGTAAGTTGTCTTCGAGACTGGTGGCTGTACGGGAGACAATGGCACCTTGTCACACGTGCGGCTCACGTGCGCTCGCGCATAAAGCAACACCTACATCTTTGTCAACCGCTTTGTCTTATTCGTTTTTCGAAAATCTTGTTTAAAAAAACATTAGAAACGTTTTCGTCGCAATTTTTGTAAGAAATGCATTATTTAAATGCAATATTGAAACCAACAATACCTATGCAAATTACAACTTTTACATTATATCTTAAGTCATGAATCTTATAAGTATCGGCTCTGTAAAGTCCTTTGTTAAAAAAACAAACGTCAAAATGTGCTGACCATTATTTAATGTGTGTGATTCAACAAATAAAGTTGGTTTATTGTAACGTAACAGTTTTAAGTTTTTATTTACGTGCAACTGTTGTTAACCGAATTCAAGGTTATTGTCAACATACTGATTTAACTCAAGTTCAATGTAGGAACAGTACTTTAACTAGTACACACGGTTAATAATTAAAAATAAAACATAATGAGTCAAGTTTCTGCGGTTTCTACTAAGACTAACCTCACTAAAGTACAATCTTACGAGTGTATCTATGAAACTTTATAAGCTACTTTTTTATTTTTTATGTACAATATATAAAACCATCTCTTATGAAAATTCTAATTCTATAATTACAACTTAGGTTTTTATTCGACTTTACGATGAAGTCACAAGGTTGTACAAATACCATTTAACGACTATATTTCGTTTTGGTACGACTTCGGCGACATTGTTAAGCATACAATTCTATGTATTTTTGTGAACTTATGAGTAGGTAATGTTGAACATTGTAACACAACGGCCCATTGCTGCTTTTGTGATAAAACCGCCAGCCGTTTAAATAAATATGGTTTTGAGCGATGACTCCATGGACATTTCTTTGCCTAGTACTCAGTCTGAATCAAGGTACGCACTCGTGCAGTTGCTGAATTGACACTCCGGCCCCACCATTCTTATTTCATATTTCATTATCATTCATATTTCACCCTAATTAATTTATTCATTAAATGATAGCTACATATAATTGTCAAGAGTATTAAATAGGTGTATATTGTAAAGGTTCAGTTTATTGCTTAGTCTATCTCAGAGCGACGAGCACATGTGCGTGTGAGCAACACGTGGAAGAGAAAGGGGAATCGCTGACAATAAAAAAATGTAAAAAAATACATGCATGATTATGCTTAAATATTATTAAAAAAACTCTGCCTAGGCTAACCTACAGTCATATAGTGAATTGTTGTAGCACAGAGAGTCGTGTGATTATGTAAAATTAGCAATAAAAACGCCTTATTTAGGTACGTTAACCCAGTGTAGTATGTCGTTTACAGCATTATGCTTTGTGCAAACTAAAGGCCGTGTTGGAATAAGTTACATTTCACATCTTGTCAAAAAGTAATTTGCTATTTTTTAGTAATCTCCTATTGTGATATTAAATGAGATAATAGTTTTGTGCAAGCGCGGTTCTCACGGCGACGAGCGCGAGCGCAATAAACAATCCGAGACACATCTGGTGCGCACCGTGTTTACCCACCATGTCTCTTGAATCCACAGGTACGAGCTACGTATAATAACTACTTTACAAAAAGCTCATAAATTGTAGTCATTGTTTTTGTTTAGCCTTGCCTGTGACTGAACTGACGAGAACATTGTACCAAATATGGCATCTCACTACGACGGTGCTTCAAAGATTATTTTTAATATTATTATTGAATTACAGGTAACATCATATTGATCAAGAAATAACTATAATAAATACCATAAAATAGAAATATTGCATCAGTTAAGATGCACTCGTACGCATGTATCCGTCGGCGTTGTGGCTTGCTCGTAAAATAAACTCGTAAATGCATAAATTAGTATGATCTTGTTTGCCGCATGTACTTATCTCTGCGTTAGTAAGTGCATGCAACAGCTGTAACTGCTGTATAATGGATCATGCCTTTTGTCTGTTTCAATAAGGTAGCGATGTGGTACTTATAATAGATTGAGAAAAGTATGCGTACCTATACATGTACTGAATTTCCGGTAAACGCGTCGTCAGTCATTGTCGGCTACAGTTATTCCATAAAAGGTACTGTGTTATTTTTTAATATATTATATTTAAAAAAATCTTTATGTTATGTAAGAGTACATATACATTTTAACACAACAAACCCGGGCAACAATGAATAATATCCACAGATCACTGTTTTTTCAAACGTTGTTCAATACACATTCGCGTCATGGATAGAGGTTTTAAGTCTTACGTGGAAGCTTACTTATTAAATATACCAGCACACACACTACAGAGGTTACTTATATGGTACCTATTCCATTAATTACGCAAAACCAATTGCACCCTAATATTTATTAACGTCATAGACATTTACCCCGACCGATAAATAGGCTTTACGAACTTTGGACGGTACCCTGTAACGTCTGAAAGTTTACCACATGTCCTCGTTACTCACCTTTTAAATTGTCAATATCGCTTCGATCAAAGTTCTGCAGCGTGTGTAGTAACAGCACATCGGTCGCCCGCATGCCTTTTACGCTCACCTATTATTAGTGGCATTATTGTCACTACGGCATTGTCCAATGCAATGAATCTCTGGATGCTGCGGGAGTTCCGATAACTTAGGTTTACTTTGTACTAAGCATGGGAAACTAATTGTTGTTATGTTTATTTCACAAGAAACTGGAGCATTGTATTTTGGCGACATGTGTTTAGTAGCAGTAGAGCTCCTCGTGAAGGAGTTCGTCCGGGGAAGTACTGCCACCGTACCTATTTCTGCCGCCAAGCAGTAGTGTGAGCATTACTGCGTTCCGGTTCCGATGGGTAGCTGGTGAAATTACAGGCACATGGGACTAGTGAACTTATGTCTCAAGGTGTCGTGCGCAGTGGCAGTGCTCCTCAGATCTTTGTGATTTAAAGCTCTGAATGGTACTGCAACTGTCATAGACAGGCGTGTAGCACGACTTGTTCGTTACGTCACTTAATTTTATTTTAAAAAAATCCCTGTGTACTTTACGATATAAGCCTGAGTACAAAGGAAGTCTGTAGGTATTCTCTGTAGGCATATAACATACATATAGGAAAGGTATATAATTGGCTGACGGCTTGAGTAGTTCATGAACTAAGAATTGGTAGGAATGAATTCCTGACACTAACCGAAAGTTAGTTCCTTGTGCACGATCTTAATAGTTCACCTTTCTTTTGGTTTAGTTTAGACGCTAGTTCACCTGTCTTTTTAGTTCTTTCATTCTTTCAGTTCACAGACACGAGGCGAGACGGTGCGAACGAGGAAATTAGTGGGCTGTCATTGCTTTTAGTATAAGTTCGAATGAGATGTACGATTGTACCTTGCTCATTTAAGACTTAAATAAGTATACAATAAACTTGTTTCATATTTACACACACACATTTCACATTTCTTTTCTTTATCAAACTTAACACACTTACACGCCATGAGTAGGTATACATGTTATACAATATAAAACATATGTAAAATAACAAACTTGAACACAACAAATGTGTATTGTATTTTGAAATAAAATTATATCGTATAGTTAAAAAAAACGTAAATATGAAAAATCTTTAATTGAAAAATACATAAACTGTAAACAAAGAGGAAAAGCAATAAAACATTCCTATATAAATAAATAAACCGTTCATACGGATCTTTTCATTCCGTGTCCTTCAAAGACTGAAACGATTCCTATATCTTCCCAATTTCTAGGACCCCACCGAACTAAGGAACTGAAAGAACTAAAGGAACTAGAAGGCCGAATTAATTTATTTGTCCGAATGAACTAAATGGGACCGTCTCCTTCAAAGACCGAGCAGGTACAAGTCTACTGTATGAGTATCTATTAGTAGGTAACTTTATGTTCAGTTATTTGCGTCTAAACTCTAACCACTATAAATTTAAGAGCTATGTTTCAATATTTTTTCCTTAATACTTGTTGTATGAAATTATTATAATTCTAAACTACAGTTCTATCATCTTGTGTGTAAGTATAATGTAAATAGTTCAGCGGCACGTATGTGGTAAATAAAAAACAGACAGTATTTCTGGAACGGGACAGGCGAAACGAAACAAAAAGTTGTATTCGAATGTAACAGAAAATCTTCGAAGCGAGATGACAAAAATACATATCATTATCCTGCTCTGGTTTAGTAAAAACAATTGAACGCTGTAGTGTGCAGGAAATCATCCTTTTAAAGTAAAAACCCTCAGAGCGTAACTGCGATAGCGAACAATAATATTTTGACATCATCATAATGAAGATAGATTTATGAAAAAAAAGGACAGTTTCCTAGGTGCTTTAGCCGATAAGCTCGGTCGAGTTCATGGCTAAATAATAAGGGAGTTTGGTAGTTAGTCTTATTTCAAAAAAATTTAATTTAGAACATTAAATACTTTACTGATCATAGGTGCACTTCACCTCACTTATTTCGTGATGTTTGGAACCTCAAAAGAAATATGCTTCAAATGGTAAATGTAGAGTCTCTTTGCCGAGACGGCGTCACATTATCAAAAACAAAACACTATTTGTCGGCCCTGCGAGGTTATCCGCTTTGACCCTGCGCCCGCGCACGTCATGTGCTACATCGCAGTGTCTAATCTAACCTAACAAAAATTTACCGGCCTGCCTACACTGAATGTGGTTTATTTCTATGAATTTGTGGTTTAGGTAACGCATGATACGCGACAAACATTTTTTTATTATAAATGATAATATTAAATGTTAATAGTGCTAATATTAGCGTTTTATGTAAAATAGTAGAGCAAAGCCTGAAAGTTAATTTTAACTTTGTTTATAAATAGGCACGTGAACGCAAGTTTATACAGGATACACAAACTATTAATAAATACGGTGTTTTTATGACACCAAGTGACTTTTAGTGCCTGCCTGCAGTGAGTTGCAGTGCCACTCAGAGCTTTAAATCAAAAAGACTTGGAGGGCACTGCCACTGTGCCCGTCACCCTGTGACATAAGTTGACAAATCCCAAGTGCTTGTAATTTCACCGGCACTCTTATCCTTTAAAACCGGAACGCAGTAACGCTCATATTGTATACTGCTTGACGCCAGAAATAGGTGAGGTGGCTGTACTTCCCTGGATGAACTATTTCAAAAGGAGCTTTACGGCTACTAGTTAACATACAAAGTAGCTGATCACCTAATAATGTTCTTACCTAAATTATAACAAAATCTACAGAAATACTCTAATCTTTAGCACTATATAATATTATATAGCACTATATATAATTGAATAGACACATTATTACTGAAGAGACTTGCCTTGTGCGTGATCAGCGACTTCTGATGGTTACTACACAATAAATGGATACTTAATTAAATTGACAGTCATCTATACCTCTAACATAGATGACAAAAAGTGGGCCAAAAAGCATGAGATGCACAAATTACCGTGCAAAATTAGTCTCTTGTCATATAACCTGCAAGTAAACTTTTAGGCAGTTTACATTTCACACATTGTCGCTATTTATTTCCGTTCTAATACAATGAACAGTGCAAACAGTGTGCTTTGTCTTGCGGTACATATGGCGACCATCCGGCTGGGCGAGCGCGCCGCGCCGGGCCGAGCCGGACTCACGTTCGTCAATCCCTTGTAATACCGCGCTTCATTCGTTTCAATGCATTTCTCACAACCTTACAACAAGGATATAGACTCCACAATGTTATAAGTGCTGTTAAACAACTTTGTTCGGCCACAGGTTGGTGCCAGATGGCGCGAAAAGTGTCAAAGTCATTGTTGAGTAACGAGAGGACCCGGACTAATACTTTGTTTCCCTGACACGAGACAAAGGTACGTAATGCGCTTTGTCAACGATACCGTGTTTTTCTTGTTGTGAATTATGATATGTTCCTTTGTATTCCGAAATGAGTTCGTTAAAAGGATTGCGTTGAAAACAACATCACGATAGTTATTTCCTATTGAAAAAAGTAATGAAGATGAATGTTGAAAATGAAAACCGAAGTACAAAGTAAATATCTATCTAGATCGGTATCCGTGTGAGATCATGGGCAGTGATAAACGCGTGTGAATTTTCGATATTCGTGCGGTGCCTACAGCCCGCCGCCGCCTTGCTGTCCACCGGCAGCTTGGCACGGGTTCAACCGATCCGCTCCTCGCACCTTCTGCTCGCCATCTAACGCTCCGATACTTTATTATCTCAGTCTTTGTAAGTTTTGTTTGAGTTTTCTACAAGCGCTGTGACTACAACTACAATAGTCTTTTAGGTACTCGATCGCGTAAAATACAAGAACAAATAGATAACGATGACGAGGAATCTCCATTTAAAAATTTGCAAAGAATCATCACGAAATAAGAACAATTTAGTACGAAATTGTTATTAGTAAAAATAATATGGAGTAATTTTTTTTGAAACATTCATCTTTTAGAAACGTCTTCGAGGCACTCGTAGGTTAAACTAATTTCTCGTACAACGCAGGGTGTCATTTTTGTTATGGCTAAATTCAGCGAGCATTATCCCCACACTGCGGGGCGACTATGCCGCGAAACTTTCTTACATCTGCACCGCCTTTGTCCGTGATTGTAAAAACGGCTGTGGCCACTATTGTTGTTATTCGTTAATTAATTATAAACACCCTTTCGAGCGACATGCCCGCGGCCGCGGTCACTCCCGTAATGACGCGGCCGAATACGCTAGCCCTGTCACCGAGAAGGAAAAAATTGTTTATTTTAGTAGTAATAATATATATGTAGGTAAAACAAAAGGAAAACCAATTGGGATAATAGAATTATGAATTTTATCTGTGACAAAAAGTGGCTTAAAATCATATTCAAAACGAAATGAGTTCATGGACATTCAATAAGCTTCTCAGCGGCTAGTTATACCGTCTGCGGTTTTATTTAATCTGTATTAAGCGTCATTGAATGAAATAGCAGTCCTTAACCCACGACACAGCAATCCAGAAATGTAACTGCGAGCGCATCATGTGCGTTATGTGAATGGTTTTCATAACGGTATCCTGCTATTTATAAGCGAGCGCTGTGAGGCCGGAACAACACCATGTAAAAAAGTATTTGGCACATTATGCAACAGCAATTCAAGAGGCACTTGATGGCGCTCGGAACCCCGCTACTTTAAGATGTTATTGCCAGTTTTTTTCGTGACGAGGTGCGTCGGTCACAGCGAGCGGCCTCGACGGACGCGGCACGGGCGCGGCGCGGCACTGTCGCCGCTGGCGCGACTCGCTTCCGGCGCGTGACAAACAATGCGACGAGCCTCTATTGCGGCAGGTTTCCGGAGTTCGCGCCGCTGATCCTCCAGTAATTACAATTCCACTTGCCAGAGCAGTATTTCGAATTTGCATTTTTTAATCGTTTTATGAGTCATTGAGAATTAATAACCACTGAAAGTTCGCGGTCCTGTTATGGCGAGGTGGTTCATAATGCCCTCGCCCGCCGCAAACCCGTGAAGGAAGTTGTTATCAAATTTACCTACTGGAGCGGAGTGTCGATTACTGACGATGTCGCCAATACGTCCTTGAGGGTTTACAGTTTTTGATATCTATTGAAAAGGTAGATCTACTGTCATCTGGTGTCATGTTTACGCGTTTGTCGTGTGGGATCGGCGAAAGTTACTTGTACCGCGTGTGCCTCCCCCCGCACTCTGCGTCTCTGGGCTGCCTTATGTAAGTACATTTGTTTAGTAGCTGTTCGTTTTACGTTTTCATTTCCGTTCGTTGGTGAAATTAATGCGCCGGGGATTTGGCGCGGTGCACCCTTGCTTGTGAAAGAATTTCAGCTCTTGTTTAAGCTGCGTGCACTTTCTTGCTTAACGCTTGATTTATGTAATACCTTTGTAAGACTGCACGAGGTTTCAGGAAATGAAAGTTCACATCGCGCTGCCCAGTTGCGGTCGCGGGATCCTCCAAACTGCAACTTTTCAATTTCAAGGTATAGCTGGACCTTACATGTAGGTATAGGTACCTATTGGTTGTCTGAAAACCATCTATACATTAGATATTTAAGTTCTTCAAATATATATTACTCGGTGTAATTAAAAGGTGCTATCGTGTTATATTATATTACATTATATAGCTAGTGAACATTCTCATCAAACAGACGTAGGATTGATTGATCGAAGTTTTACATTTTTCATAGTTCTTTGTAATCAATGTAATCAAACGATAGTTCTTCGTAAGCAACATTGGCCCATAAAAGAGCCCACTTGCAGGTGAAAGGCGCTAATGTGTTTCGAGTAGTCGAAACCTCTTTGGTGACCGCCGTCGAAGCTGGCCCAAAGCCAACTCGGCGAAGGTGCGACGCGCACACGACGAACTGTTTAATTGCCGATTGTGCTTGATAACAACCAATTAATAAATATAAATATATAAATTCTAGACAACGTCACGTACGTTGCTCGGATTTCAAAGTAACTAAAGCAACACACGGTACCACAAACATTCAGACCCCGGACAATATAGAAAAGTTAGTCGTTGATTGTTCAGATCAGAGAATACAGTTTAGGAAAAATAATGTGAAACGAAAAATTATGAAACTAATTTACCTTACTCACGTACGACAACGTTCCAAATATCATATTTCAACTCACACAAAATAAATAGTTTAACTGTATGTAGTTATTTTTATAGTGCTAAACTGAACGTCCGCTCAAAATCTTGCGAAACTATGCAAAATGATAAAAACATTAAACAGTTATTTTGTGCGTCACGAACAAAACTTGTAACATTTATCATTTCATAATGTAAATTTATTGTACGCATTCCATCTATGTTGTAAAGACGTGTTCGTACGACTACAGATTGCAGTAAAGTTAATGGAAAATTTGCGACCTGTTAACGTCCCACACAAATAGCCGAAGGAATGTAAACAGGTGATATGATTTTATGGACTTTGATTTTACGATAAACGAGTGGGTCCTTATTCGTATAAAATAATTTTTGACGAGAAATGTATTTAGCGTACAGCGCCTCGTTGATATGGCAGGTAGGTAACGAAGCAGGCGAGATAAAGTCAAACAAAGAGCAATCAATCAAGCGATATGAATTTCCTAGAAGTCCGGTGGTACTCGACACGTGAACGTTGCGTCTTCGATCCTTCACCTCCGCGCTATCTCGCGATAAGTCTCGCACAAATAGGCTACCGATTGACGTCAGAGCACGGACTGGTAGTCGAGGTAGCCGCGAGTCAGAGCGTCACGTTGTCAGACGAACTCGGCCAGTTCGTAACACAACTAGAGAGGCGACATAATCGCGCAGCACGCTGGCGGCCGCCGACGCGTATAGGTGACACAGCCTCGCCCCCCGGCCTCATTCGCGCAAGGTTCACAAATTAAATTGCGACGCAATAAGTAAAATAAAGAGGCATTAACCTTACAGAACAATAAATTGCAAAAGCCGTGGTTATTGCGTGACGTGTTGTTATTATTTTTATCGTTTTCAAACTAGTTTCGCGTTTGTGGCTTATCAATGCGATATTTTAAGAAGTTATACCTCGCGCCGGGTCAGTGCATTAACACATTGCACTAGCTATAATAATATCGAACATAAAGGAAAAACATGACTTTACCTCTGCATATAAATAAGTATATCTTTATTATTGGATACACTAGGTAGGTACATATTGTTTTTAATTAGACTTTGCGGCCTTGTCATATCCGTTGTGGTTCATTGTTGTTGCGGGTTTCCACCCAAACTATTTGGTACGTATTTTTTAAACACTCAAGTGTTTGTCAATTCCATTAATAGCTATTTAACAAACAAGAAGGGTTACCTATCACAAGCTAGAAACATGATTTACAGAATTTCGTTTCTCCGAAAACCTTTAGATTTTTATTGAATAGATTTTGTTTCATTTGCCCGAAAACACGTTACAGTTTTATTCATTACACTATTCAATGTTGCACTATTATGATATATTGACAAGTTATTCTTTTCCCGATTTTTATTTTCCCAACAAACCCTTTGACCAATGTATCTAATTCAATATTTTTATTTTATAAGAAAACGACATCCATGATACATTTTTGTTATATTACTTCTTATTACAGAGATTAAAAGTATTAGAACGTGTCGCACAATACAACTCGTCAAATTAAATCACTTTATAACAAGCGACTACAACTCGATCAAGTTAATTTGATCGAGTTGTAGTAACTTGCTTCGCTCGTTCGGATCGTGCTGCTAACCTAAACCTACAGGAGGGGGTCGTACCGGCTAGGTAGTGCAAACAAATTCGGCTCTGGCACTCGCCGGCCGCTGCCGCGACACGCTCGCTACTATTTAGCAAAAACATAGCACAATGGTATGACGAAAATTACGTAAGTGGACTTGCTGTGCACCAGCAAAGTGTAGTCCAGAATTTTGGAGCTGTACGGTAAAATTGTATGGCGGTACAATTTTATTTAATAATAATAATTTTGTCGAAACGAATTTACAGCAATCTAAATTATATGGAAAACAGGCAGTATAACAAACATGATTAGACCAAACAAACTTCTGCCCAAAGAATACGTATGTGTAATAATTATTCTAACAATAGATTTTCGGACAAACGGTACTTCTGCTGGAAGACATTTCTGTGTTGCAAATTTATACCAAAACTGTCATCGCACTAATGAAAAAAAGTCGAACCGTTTTCGGAGTAATGAAATTCGGAAAAAAGAAATTCGAGTTTGTGATAGGTTACCAGCAAGAAGGTGTAGTGTGATAGTTAAGCGGCGTGATAATTTACCATGACGGTGTCTTAATGATATTTATACCGATGATAACGATTATCGAGTTAATCTGTCTTTGTGTCAGCATCTTTTCTTATTAAATTACCTCTCCATCCAATCATAACCCTCTGATCGCATTTGAATACTGTGTACTATTGGCTATTAATGCACATATATGCTTACAGTTAGATACAGTTAAAAGGCGGTTATACCTCGGGCATGTATTTATTTACCTAGTTGCTTAAAACGATCCATTTGACGTTGCGTCATGTGTGCCCGGTCACCAAGACATTCTCGATGTCGTGAAATAGTGGACTTTATTGTGTGTACCTAAGCATTTTGTTGAACTTTATTATGACAGTACTGGATAATACCGGAGAGTGTCTGGAATTATCAACGGTAAGTGGCCGGGAGTGAGCGGGGACGGCGTTGGGGGCGGGGGCGACGTCAGCGCGGCACAATTAGTGTAATTGCTGCGCGCACGCACCACTGTTTACAGCGAGTGCTTCACTAACGTTACGCAAGCTTATTGATGCGACCCGCGCTAGATGTAGTTTTCACCACCATCCTCCGATCTCTCCCAACACACGCACTCCTACGAAGTATCATTAAGACGATGGCGACGCAGGGCTCTAGTCTAATTAGCAGCGTATATCACACGAGTTATTATCCCACTCAAAGCTGTTTACCTTATTACATGCTGTGACATTTAGTCGCACTGAACTCGCGACGTGACGCGGCCACATCGTAGAGTGTAAATAGAGACGTATTACAATTATTTATGTAGAGAAGAAGAGTGCTCCTAGAAATACGAGCGTTCCCAAATAGTCTTGACGATAAAAGTATGAATTAGAAGTTAAGCCCACGTTGTGCAGGGGAACTTTAAATTGCAATCCGCCGTTATTTTGTCATTATTGGGTACCTATAACTAAGTTAACCGCTGTTTCCCGGAATAGACGTTTTGTAAAAAAACCTTGTTCAGCTATCAATTGCACTTCCGCGCAAGTGTTGGCGAACAGTAAGCGTTGTCATATCACTCATTCATAATTTGCTATCACACACCGCACACAGCGCGCCGCCGCGCCGCCCCGCCGCCGCGCCCGGTGGCCGTTAGCATTCATAGTTCCGCTTGTCACAGCGGTTGCTGTTTGACGCTGTTTGCTCTACATTGTAATAACACGTTGCATTAATGTAAAATGAATTAATAAATAATAAATATAATAATTAAAAAAATAATAAATTATAAATTGTTCACAAGATTAACTGACAATGGTTATTATTAATAGTCAGTTGTAATATAGGTAATTCACTACCTTAACATAGTGCTGGTGAAGGCTGAAATGAATGAGTGGTTGGTTGGTAGATGAATGGTTTTCTGTATTTGGAAAACTGATTTATATTAATTTATTGTATGTGTCTTTAGCTTATACTCATTTGTCCTAAAATATTACTTACTCCACGACGTGGCAGAGTACTGGAAGTGGATTTGAACATTGGATTTTGAAGTTTTGGTAACTGCTACAGTTTGTATTTTTTTAATTTAAAACGAGGTCTGCATTATGTATGTATGTGGAATTCGAACTTGACGATGGACTGTGGTGCATTTAACTTTTTCTTTCGATGAGTAATAAAACATAATGACATGTTCAACTATGCGATTTGTCGTACATTGTTTATGTAATAATAGGGGTTAAAGTATGAAATTGCCGATTTGTACTGAAAATCTAAATTGTTTATTTTTTAAATTTTTAACAAATTTATTTAATCAAAATAGTTGCCATTATTATCTATACATTGCTGCCATCTAATGGGAAGGTTATTAATGCCTTTGCGATAGAACTCCGACGATCTAGACTGCACAAACTGTGTGAAAGCATTTTGTACTGCCTCCTGGGAAGAAAACTTGTTGTCACGTAGATAATTGTCCAAATCACGAAAAAAATGGTAGTCCGTTGGAGCAAGGTCTGGTGAATACGGAGGATGACGAATGGTTTCTAACTGCAGTTCCTGAAGGGTCAAAATGGTTTCTCGTGCTGTGTGAGGTCTCGCGTTGTCGTGGAGCAATAATGGTGAAGATCGATTCATGAGTCGGGGCTGTTTTACTGCTAGTTTTGTCAACATGGTTCGGAGTTCGGCACAATAGACATCTGCCGTTATTGCTTGACCAGATCGGAGAAAACTATAGTGAATAACACCATGCTGAGACCACCAAACAGTTACCATTACCTTTTTATTTGTAAGTTTTGCTTTAGGACACTGTTGTGGCATTTGACCTGGGGTCAGCCATTGCATTTTTCTTTTCCGGTTATCATAAAGAATCCACTTTTCATCACATGTTACAATTCGATCCAATATTCCTTCATTTCTGTACCGGTTCAACAAGGCAACACAAGTTTCAACACGCGTTTCTTTCTGCAGATCAGTCAAATCATGAGGCACCCATTTTTCGTATTTTTTTATTTTATTGATTTGACGCAAGTGAGTCAATATTGTGGGTAAGGTAACGTTAAACCATGCCGCTAATTCCTGGGTAGTTTGACTAGGATCGGCTTTCACTATCTCTCTTAATTCATCGTTATTCACCTGTGTGGGCGGTCTTCCTCGTGACTCGTTCTTTAAGTCGAAATTTCCATCACGAAAGCGTTTAAACCAAAATCGCACGGTGCGTTCATTAGTAGACCCCTCTCCAAACGCAGCATTGATATTGCGGGCTGTTTCTGCCGCGTTAGTTCCGCGTCGGAACTCGTATTCAAAAATCACTCGAATTTTCGCAGTATCCATCTTTCTTGTCTAAATTGAATAACAAAAACAATTGAAAGTCGATATTCAAATGTTTCAAATTTAAAAAAAAAAAAAATCACAGAAACCATTTGAAAAAAGTTTCATTCGAAAACCTCAAACCATGAAGATTCTATGAAAATTCAAAGAACCTATTGCAATAAAACGGCAATTTCATACTTTAACCCCTATATAAACCCGTTGGTAAATTTTATTCTTATTTATGTTCACATTAAATTGACAACAATTTTTGTTTATTAATCAAAAATTGCTGACAACCAATTTTGTTTATCAACTGATTTGTTATAGTTCAACTGTTTATCTTTCATCTATCATTTTCCTCACTATAGTGAGGTGAAAATTTGTGTGTTTCGCTCGGCAGCAAAGTTGTTTTGTGTCTCATGCCTTGAAACCCTCGCTACGCTCCAGGGTTCTATTTTTGATTTTTTCAGTCTTAGCATCGTTCGCTTGCTCAGGTCTGTATTGATACAAGCACTTGCGCTCGTCAAACAACAACTTTGCAGCCTTGCATAATAAATAATTATTGTCGTTCTGATTTTATTTAATTGGCGAAAGGTAAAGAAACTAAGCACTCAGCTACCCCGTGGGTGTTCCTCGATTGGTTCATTTGTAGACATTGTCATTTATCTAGCCAAAATTATACAATTTGCAAACCTCACGTGAGTCGTCGTGAGCTTGCTGACAGGATATACTTGTTAACGCAGAGATTGGGAATATCAGATATCAACAGGGAAAGAGGGAGGCGGATGGTGGGTATAACAAAAAATACAATTGGTCGCGTAATAGTTGCAGAGAGCTGATTGGAGTCGAACGAGCGTTCTGTAACTGTGTACGCATGCCTGCGTTTGACGAGTCGCGCGCCGCCGCCGCCGCCGCCGCCGGCGCACGCACTACGTGATTGCGGAATTCTCACAATCGCTATAATTGGAGGTTACGGAAATTTCTATTTGCATTATGCGTATTTCGATAATGGACATGCGTTCAATACAAGTATCTGAATTCAATCACTTGTATTTTTATTTAGGCTTATGAGCATATAGGTAACATAACAAAATTTCTAAACTTCTGTTTGTTCGTTTTCACTGAATACTGTAAACATTAACCGCAGTAATGACTACTTTGTGACGGTTGATCTTCTGGAATTAAGTTTCTCAGTACAAATCACGTAGTGTGTGAGGGGTGGAATCAGCGGTGGCGGCGGGAGGGGCTGTCAGCGAATTCTTCCAATCTGTATAACGTCTGGTGATTCGCGTTCCACTTATTATCGTACGGTGGGCATTTGCATAAGAATAACAAGGAGGATTATTGATGTCCCCCCGCGCCCCCGCCCCGCCCGCCGCGCGACGAACTCCGCCCGCGGTGCAAGTCATCGCAATAGGCTTTTTACTACACATACTACCGTTTATTTGTGCACATTCGTGTGCTACATGGTAACGGAGTACAACTCGCCAGTTTTAGTTGAAGAAGATTAGACCACGTTAGTGCTGCGTTAATGATTATTTGCATTGAGTTTTTGTCTTCGAACAATTGTAGTGAGACGAAAGTATCGCGCTAACACAGATAATGAGTAAATTTGTTCCTCTCACCGGGGAGTTGCCGAGTGAGTGCTCCGCCATCGTCGGCGCGGTGGCGCGCGCCTTACCCGCGTCCGCCGTTGCCTCGCGCCGCGCTTAATGCTTAATTTTGTTCTCTTTTCATGTTTGCTCTGTATACATTTCGTCTAAAATGGAATGGAATAATTTGATGTAACGCTGCCATTGACGTGGGCCCGATTGGATGCTTCACTTTTATGTGGCTGTTCCTCCGCTCTATTGATATTGTATGCAAATGAGCGTCGAAGCCTAGTTATTGTAATAAATTATGGATTATTTGTACCTACTTAGCGACCGTTCGCTGTGCGCGCCTCTTGAATGAAAATGAGGAGATTATTGTCATTATCTCCATGAGGAATGTTTTTTCCAAATTGTGTTGTATCATTCGTGACTTATGATGTTGCCTACTTCGTAGATATCATAGAAACTCCTTGTATTCTTACAATAAAAGAAGCTTGCGCAAAAACATACGATTAAGTACGGAAAATGTATTTGTGCATAAATTTAGATTAAACTAAAGTTTTGCAGCAGTTAACGGGAGCGATACAAAGTAAATCAATTTAACGCAATAAGCGAGGGACACTGAACTTGCGCTAACTTAAGTTAAACTGTAGTAAGTGAAAAGTTTGTACGTCCGGCGTAGCACCTCCACGGCCCTCCGGTGAGATTCAATTAACAACCTTCCTCCGGTGCAAGCCGCCGTAACGCGTTACACACAACTTGCTACGGGCTACGAAACTGCTACGCCGTTACGATCTACGTGACCACGTTTGCAACTTTTACAATAAGAAAAGGTTTCAACTTTTTTTGTATTTCACGCAGTACTTCAGCGTAACGAAGCAGTTTCAATCTCTGTGAGATATTTATTCCAGAATTAATTATTAAAGTTTCCACGAAGTTTCCTGAACTTTGCAGTTTTGTTTGCAAAATAAATCAAGTATTGTTTTCACATGGGATCGGTCGAACGATCAGGGATAGCCTAACACTGACCCTGATCGACCGAACGGATCACAAACTACAGCTAAGCAAATCAACTGCTCCAAATTAACCTTTAAATAAACTTTGGTCGGGCGAACCAGACACGGATCGCAACGGCGGTGTGTTCCCACGTTTAAAATTCCGGCTTCCCTTATTACCGCCGTCCGTCGGCGCGGAGGTGGACAATGGCGGTATGGCCGGCGCGGTCCTAAATCACGGTGGGCTGAGGCGGCGGTGCAATCCGAGCGAGTTACTTAATTCAATCATGATAACTGTGGTCCGCCGCCCGTTCGCGTCGCCCGCGCCCGCGCAATATATAAATTGTCCAACGACCACTGGTGCTAACACGGCAGGGTTGATAGTGATTGTTCTAGTTAGGATGTGTCATTTTTTATGTTCATTTAAAAGTTGCGTTGAAATATTTTTAAAGAAAAAATATTTCATAATTATTTAAATAAACCGACAGAATTTTGAAAGCGAGGAAATATTACTTTGTTCGTTTTTGTATTGCGTGAACCACCACCGTTGATTACGTATCAAAGGGCAATATCTCTCTCCAGAAAAAAAATCATTTCTAAATATGCTAGAAGCCAATGAAATCTATTAGTAAAACTATGGTATTCATTTTCACAGTAAAATACTGCCGAATAATTCAAATAATTGCGATGGCAACCCTATTGCAAAAGAAAGGGATGTTGTACCTGGCCTGGTTGTTTGACGACCTTGCAGCGGCAGATAACAATTGAGCGCCGCTTGCCGCAAATTCAATATCCCGAGGTGTCGCCACCCCCTCCTCCGGCACTCCCCTCACCTCCCGTTCACCCTCCACCTTGTATTTAGTGTCCATTCCGGCCTCTGTCCACTGTTAGAGGGGATATAACCACTTAACGAGAAGTGAAGTCTGGCTGAATTGAATTTGGGAGCCAGCGGTGGTCCGCCGTGTTCTAAATATGCATAATTTAGTAGGGCCGGTACTCGGTAGTGGCAGCAACAGTGAAGTTAGTGCCTCTAATCCCAGTTTACAGCGCGCTTGTTTACACGTGCCGGCACTATGACGCTCTCGAAGTAGACACATAACCCTCGCTTCTAGTAGTGTGAGTGCCACCATATTAATGAAACATTGCATACTATTTACGTATTACGTATATTTATTCGCGCTGCCAGAGGTTTTTCCTTATTGGTTAGAAATACAGTACTTCTTAGATTAAAGTGTGTGTGTCTCAAACCCATCGAGATGTAGTCAGGCGCAAGCCGCTGCTTTGAATCGACAGTGGCACCTACTACAAAGGAAAGAACAATCCACGCCGATGGGCGCTTCCGTGTCACGTACCGTGGTTTATCTGTTAGCAGCAGCAATATATTTGCGTAAGATAGCGCCGCGATAGACGCCGGTCCGGCATATTAAACGACGATTAACCCACCGGCCGCGGCCGCTCTGATTTATGCGAACTATTAAAATCTCCGAAGGCACAGAATTAATTGCACTACTCCAGTGTTGGCTGCTTTATTAATTGGGACCGAGTCGCCTGTTGTTTATGGACATTTCCCTTTCCTTGGCCGCCCTTATCGTGACCCGGCCGCTCCAATTTGTCCACTCACGTTTCTGTTCAGTTTCAATGGCTATTAAGGGCCCTACCTCTACTTTCTATACAATGCCACCTACAAATGTACGAAGATATGTATATACCACTGCCTTCTGTACCACCAGCTGCTCACCAATTTTAACAAGACACTTAAAATGTAGATGCGATCTCGGATTCAAATCACAACAGGGTCACGGAAAATTTATAACTTGGACAGGGAGAATTATGTGCGTAGGTAGCCGTCAAAAGTCGGCGGGGAGGAAGTTGGCGCATTTACATTTAAATGTGGGTTGGTGAAATATCACCTTGGTGCGAACAAATTATCAACAACAATTAGAGTGCGGTCGACACGTGGCAAAGTTGCCGGCGGCCGAGAGTCCGCCCAACGCCCGCCGCGGCGGCCTGGACATTCCTCTACATGTGTTTTAAATTATTCCTTTTGTATTCAGCGAGTCGTTCGCACAGATTTGGAAGGTAATTTAATTCTCTTTTGTTTATCGCTTAGGGTGACCAGTTTGGAGTTAGTTTGTTCCATAGCAAGGTTTTATTTGTAAGAGCATATTTAACCGTTCATCAGGGTCGAGTTGTTTGTGGAATTTCGATAGCTTTGGGATGATTAGACAGCGCTATATTCTGGAAAAACATGTTTAAGAATTTTTTCTGAGTGTTTTTTCTGAGTGTTCGATTTTTGTATTAATAATTATAACAAACTAGTGGAGTAATTCCACAAAAAATAATTGAATATCAATTCAATAAAAATTTAATTAATGTTTAAGATTGTTGAAAGAATTTCTCTTTATTATTTTATTATAATTATCCCAAAGCAAATCAACTAGCCCCGTACCAACTGACCGAGAACGGCACAAGACGTTTTTCCACGTCCGCAGGCACCTGCGGCTCTACCCTCGATATTTATCTCCGCTGGGGTCAACGCACTCTCCATGCATCAAATCTGTCTGAAAACTGCTAACAATTAGTCCCCTTCACACTGACCACTCGCTTTCGCGTTTACGAGTACACAACACCATACAGAAGGCTTTACTCGCTATTACTAGTTACAGTTCGGTGTACGGTATGAGTTGTGTGGTTGAGTATTCGAGATGAGATACACCGCGGTTGCGGCACCTGGTGCCGTGGCCCTGCGCATTTATCTTATCCTTACAAGAACCCTCGGGTCACACGCTCCTTTAACGTACCTCTGCGTGTGTGTCTGAATGATATATTGGCAAATGAAATTTAGATATTGGGGTAGAGGATGTGAAGTTTGTCACAATTTGCCGTCCATTCGATATGTTTCAAGGACTGTTGGATTTGGGTGCAGGTAACTAAAGTGGGCTTGGCGAACGTAAGTATAGGCGCTAGTATTCGTAAAACAGCCTACCTAAGTGCAATAATAATTATCTTTACATAAACCTGGTAGCTAAACGTTGTTGTACGCTTCTCGGTGTAAAACAATTTTATTACCCAGAGAATTTTCTCAGATTTCCATTTGATCACGCCAGCATAGAACAACCATAATACTCTAAAACACCACAGCGCATTCAACTAAAGGGATTCTTTGCGATAGTTGGAACTGCCGTCCATAAAACCCGACCGTCTATTTAGATCATCTCAGCTGTCTTTGCTTGTCCTTACTTTATCCTTACCAACGTGCGCTTGCAGCTACCTTCCTTGATAATGGATCTTATTAAACAGGACGAGGGATGAAATTGGAACGTGTGTGGTGGTAGTTATGTGAAGGTAGGTACGATAACTTTTATTTGTGAGGAGGTGAGACCGTCCGTAAAGGGACAGCCGATAGCAAAGGTTCTGAAACTGACCTATAGCTACGTTGTAAAACAAAGATGGAGCTTTTTTATACGCTCTAGTGTTGTTATAAACTAATTGTGATGTGTAGATTTCAAAATACAATTATTTAGACGTCGAATAGATTTTACTCTATACAGTTAACGTAGTAATCAACAAAGTGCGACGAGACAACGAATCGTTGATCAGCCCATCGGTAAGTTTTCCTCATATCGTGACGGAGGTCAGCGGCAGCAGTGTCAAATGTCACAACGCAACGCCGCCATAAGTGCCGAAGCAATAAACATGTTTACCTCTCACCTCGCATCGACGCAGTTTTTAAAACCTCGTAAACATCAAGCTGCGTAAATACGAGCATCATAATAATATTATTATGATGTTTTTGATTGTCGAAATGATTGTTTTTATGTACCCAATTGTCATAAACCAAGTAAGAGTGGGTACCTACATATTTTGATTTTCCACATTCCATTGCTTTAATTTTCCTCCGCTGTGAGAATGAAACTAAATCACGTTCAGGCAATCGATGACATCACGCCGGGATTTTCATTAGGAAAGAGTGCAACAGATTTAACATACCTCAATGTATGTATTTATATTGCCGTATATAATTAATGTGAATCACAAATGAATCATTCATATGTCCGATTCGTGGTAAACGTCGGTGTTTGGAACCGCTTATCGGCGTAGTTTCCCCATTGCTGCATCAAAATATGGGACCTTAAGGCATTTATACATCTGCGGCAACTGATGACGAAACTTGCGTAGACTGGAGTTTGAAATCAAATTATTTTCTTAAAATAATTTAAATAGGTACAAAAAAAATATTGGCATCAGAACTTTTTCTTGTATTTTTTTTATCACAATATCTGTCGGTCTTTGCTAGCACAGTTTCGTTCGCAGTTTTACGAGTACGTATATATGCTAGCTTAGTGTACGTATATAATTTGTAACAAGAAGTTTATACTTACATCAGACGATGATTCAGTAAAAAATCAACGAGAGTCGGAAATAGGTCTCATGTTAATGATAAGTGCTCTTTTTTGACAAACCAAAATCAAATACGTGTGTGGGGTAACCTACATTTCCCGAAGTATGTAGAACTTTCTCAAAAGAACGTGAAAGAAATGACCGTAATGTTTTTTTAAAAATACAATTACAACACAGAAAAACCACTTTCTTCTTTAAGGACAAAGGTTAGGCCTCAAAGGCCAAGATGCGCTGGCATGTTCTAGAGGAATATACCACCCTCGTTCACATTTTAACTTCATCTAGGAGAGTCTATCTCTAATAAAGAAAGTTTTAAATTAGCAACAATGCAGATTGATTGTAAGACCTACGAAACTTCATTTTCTTAGTTTTCCATAAGTAAAGTAAGTAGATTTGTGGATACGACGAACGTGGAGACGGCGCGGTGCGGTGGCGCGGGCGCGGACGCGGGCGCGGCGAAGAGGGCCGCTTATTTATGAGTCCGCCACACGCGGGCCTTTAGCGCGCATTCACTGTGCACAAGCAGCTCGCTCTGACTGTTACATGAAAAGTTTCGTTGTATTCAAATTTTAAAACAATATTTTGAAATGAGCCCTGTTTTTTTAATGTAACAACACAATTAGCACGACAGCAAATGAATGACGCACCGTGTGATATATCCCTGTTTTCATTGCTATTATTTATTATGCAGCACATATTCGATTACTCTAGGTCAGAGTTTATTTACTGAGAACTGATTGTAGTCCTATATATAGATACGTAAACAAATTCTTCATATTCCGATACTTCTTCTTCGTACTTACTCGTACAAGCTAAGCAAAAGATTATTGTTTGATGGGAAAACATAAAAATGGCACATTCGCTGTGCACACTTTGCTGACGATTCTCTCACATTCTGTACTGCCGATAATCGCGGCTGGTGCGCGGCGCAGTGCGTGGCTAATTCTGTCGCTAGTAATTGTTCATGTGTCGCTGTGTCGTATCGTTGTCGTTGCGGTCACAGCGCGATAACACGACGTGCGATAACCAAAGCCCAATAGGGAACTTGATTTATAGCCTGTTAATACAACTCCTTCCATAGGCTAACAAAAAGGTGGAGGTATCTACTGTGTATATATAAACTCCCTCCGTTACCGAACGGTTACCATACTGGATTGCCACGCAGAGGTCCTGGGTTCGATCTGGGAGAAATGTTTGGATGGTCTACATTTATTTGTCTCTCGTGTGTACGGGTGTAATTTAATGGTTGTCTATGTACGTGTCCATGGCACCCGCTATACAGGGTTTCCCTAGAGCGGGGATATGAATTTAGTATGTATGCGTTATCGTTATTATTATATTTGGTTGTTCAAAATAAATGCATAGAAGCTCATTTGGCTTTACGGCCAGTTAGATTTGAAGATTATTTCTGTTGGAGAAGGCAATCTCCAAAACGCTGTTGACGGCGGTATTTTGAAATGTACTTTCGCCGCCACCGGCGAGGAGAGCGACATAAAACGCTCGCGACCGGTCGCCGCGAGGTGCGCCGCGCACGAACCCAATCTTGTCGCCGTTCGCCATATTTGATAGCTAGGTGGGAGCTCGATCATAAAATTGATCCAGCACAAGATTACTGTAAAAAACTCCGAAATTCCAATATAATTTATAGTCGCTTGAGGTGGTCGGAAACAAATGATTACAGTCAACCGATTCCACTCTGTTACGATGCAATGCTCATGCTCAAGCTGAGGGTATTTAGTGAACGAGTTATTTCTAGGGTACTTATCCAATTTAAAAGTAATCTCTAACTCTCAACTCACGCGACTCAAGTCATGCCGGTTATGGTGCAAAATCAATGTGACTGTTAACAGTTTGTTTGTATTGTAATTTCGATTAAATCGTCCAAATGGACCTAAATTCCCGACCGTCATAAATGTTAGGTATTTTGCTAGCCGCAGGCTTTGGCCTCCCATCTCCGGAATTGCACCGACACATGCGATACGCTGAAGCAGAAGGGTCGCCCGAGGCCTGGACCCTCACGATGGCCGTGCGGGACATTGACGATCACGCAACGATGTTGGCTCAAAATCGCGATCGTAGATGACGTGTCGTCACGGCCAGCGATCCGAGGTCCGAGATGTCATAAAAAGATAATAAACCCCTTAGGCTTTCTTCGTTCATTGGTACATTTTCGTCTGAACTCTTCTTCTACAGTAGTCGTATATGTATGTATTAATGTAAGCAGCGGTAGATATGTCAAAGTCGAATAATCATTTGCTCCATGTGTAAACTTTTTACACTTGAAAATGTCATTTTTTTAAGCTACTGCTCGTTCACTATGCTGACCTCCCTGAGAAGAACGAGCAAGAAATTCTAGAGATTGCTCCTTTTCAAATAAAGTTAAATGCTATGGAATACACTTTGAATCATAATTACACAATTCTAGAATCTAGAATCTTGTTGTCTTTCCATACTTCCTTATCTAAAACATATTCTTCAATTTTGTAATATGACTTTTCAATTCAAATAGTTTTAACGTAAGTTTTAAACTTAGGAAATGATAATCTTAATATATGTATTTTCCGGAATCTTATTATTAGTAAAAACGTATACAGTTCCCCATAAAAGAATCGTTTACCTTAGTTAAACGAAATCGTGTATGTTATATGGCTAATAAAGTTTTAGACAACTCGGTTCAAGCATAGGTAGTAATTGAATCTCGGTCGTCCAAAGAGACTCGCGATGGATTATAAAGAAGTTTTCTCCGAGTCTCGATTCAATCGAGATCTCGGCTGCCACTAATCTAATTACAAGATTCCGTCCACCGTCTCTTTGAGGCGTGGCTGTTTGTTTATTATTTCCTTTGGCGCGGGAGCTGATATTTAAAAAAAAACCTTTTTTAAAGTTTGCACGCTCAAAGGCGGAGCCGAGTTATGAAATTGTTCAGGCGTTAATTGTAGACGTCCAGTGGCGAATATTAAAGCGGCGGTTCGGCCAGCCTTACATAACTAGTTAACCTCCGAGCGCATGACCGCCGTACCAATTCAGGCTCTAAGGAAAAATATTTAATTTGAAGTTGAAACCGCTCATTAGGACGAAAGATATCTTTTGAGTTTGAATGCGAATAGCAAAGTTTTCACTTTTTTGACATTTTCCTAAATTCTGGGAAATGTGACTCGACTCTAATAAAGTTTGTAGGAAAGTTTGAATAAACATGATTCAATATTACGTTGAAAAGTTGAAATTGGTGTTGTGTAAGACGATGATGAGCACCTGTCAATTTGGTATTCTGCCCCTCGTAGCGTCGGCTAACGACATTTTTCGCGCCATTACCCGCGCGATAAAAAACAAAGCGCGGCCTAATGACTTCGCCGATTACCAATCACTGGAAAAAATCGCGCCGTTCGGCCCTGTGACGTCACACGCCGCCCACTCAGATAAGAAAAGATTGTGTAGGTAGAAGCAAACGAAATAACCTATTATAATTTTCAATTCGATTACTAAGTGGGGTTTCGCTCACCGTGACGGTCGACAATGCAAAGTGTAGTGTCAGTGGCTAATGGCAATTCGCTTTTGTTTTTAAGCTTCCGAAGCGGATCGAGATCGCAGACAAGTAGCGGCAGACAAACGAAAGTAAGAAGAAACAAAAGTAAACTTTGTTCACGCCGCGCGCCGGTCGACATTGGCGTTCACCCCTAGCGACGACGTTCAATTTCTCTTGACAAAAATAATTTCTAATTTTAACGCTAATAATTTCCAACATTACCTATTAAGAGGCAAGTTCAGAAGGTTGGCCGTAAAACAGTGTTGCGCGGCGTGCGCGGGAGTTTCACAGGCGCGGGGGGCGGGGGGCGCCCCGCCGCCGATAAAACGAATTAAAACCTAATTAGACGCGGCGATTTTTGAACATTAAAGCGGGGAGAATTAATTAGCGGAGGGCAGACGCAATGATTTCAGTCCGCGAATAATTGCCGGCGGAGCTGCTTCAAATATAAATCAGGTACAGGCGCAAGGCAAGAACTCGCGCCTAGGCAAGGGCACTGCTTAGGTCTCAGCAGTGCATAGGTACATATACATGCACATTCATGTAACAAGTAAATACGTAAAAGTACTGTGTTTTATAAATTGTTTATTACATTTATCCACACAAAAGAAAGTCAGCAAGAAACCAAGAGGTTATTGAAGTAACCTAAAATTTCGTATGAAAGTATAGTTTCACTTGAACGATACAATATATCACCCCTGGTAACACACGCGTGTACACTCGCTGTCTGCTTTTTAATACCACTCGAAGACGTCCAGGGAAAATGTTCTCGTGCTCGCGCCTTGGATTTTTCTGTGAAGGGCGAAGCAAGATTTACTGAAACAACGGATGAATTATTCTGTTTGTCTGAGTTTAAACAGCCCCACGCTAATTGTTTGAGCTGCAGGATTAAGGGAACAGAGTTTTCTTTAAATTTGCAACTACCTGAATAAAGGATAACTGTATTAATTAATTTGCACCAAAAACAGAATTATAATGACCGTTTGGATCTGATTTCCTTTTTTATTCAGGGTAGTCGTTAGAACGTTTCTGAATGATAAGGTTTTTATGTTGTGGCAAAACACTTGCATGTAAGTAAATTAAGTTACATAAACCAATCAGCGAAGAGGGCCGTGGTAAACACATAGCTCAAAAGCGGGTCATTTAAGAAAGGAGTAATCCCAAATTACAAGAAAATTGTAGGAATAAATTATAGAAAGTTGAGTTGAGCGAGCTCGCAGTCGGCGCCGGCGCTATAAATCGTAATACTTGAGCGATTAACTGGGCCCGAATCCGGGAGAAATCAACTTGGGCCAATTATCGTGCCCTCCATAAACACCTTAATTCTCATTAGACGCCGGTCATTTGGAGGAAAACAAATTAAGTGGAGACTTCCGCCGCCATTTGTGTAATGATCCCGTCCCTCGCGTCCGGCCCTCGCCCCGTCCTCGCCCGCGCTCGCGAACTTTGACAGCTCCGATGAAATGTCGCGCGATTTTTCGCAATTAAGGGGCGATCGGCAACCCTTTCGATTGTGGGGAAATTCGGAGAAGCGAATTTTATTAAATTGTGACAAATGACGAAAGGAAAAGCTAATTTTGCCGATTGATAATTTAATATAAGCAAAGGGTTGCAATCTTGATGCAGGTTCTCTTGTGGTAGGAGCGTAAATAACAGTTATCACATTAATGTTTCTTAAAATGTTTTAAAAATGTACTTTTTTATTATATTTACTTTTCTTTCTTTACTTAGACTTTAATTTTAAGAAAAAATTTTGATAGTTTCTAAAGTTTTTCTAATCACAAGTTTCAAGTCCTCGAACCCTTCAACCCCTGCCGTTGTTTCTGGTACTGTAAAGTTATTTTAATTTTGGTCCCCCACCCCGCGCGCACCTCACCCTCAGCTCCCGAGTCCGTAAAGGAATGCCTCACCTAATTCGGGCCACAATCAAACAGCGTCACTCCGACAAATTAGTTTTGATATTTAAATAAGTACTGCCGCTGGCAATCGCTGCAGCCGTCTTTACATCGCACTACCTTTTACATCGTTTTTGAGATCTTTATACATAATGTAATTGATAACGTCTGCCAAGGTTAGAAGCACATTAATAAAAAATTGCAAGTAGGCAAGTACTTCAAAAAATTCACATAACAAACAAAATAAACAATTCACATAATTTTGTTTTCCTGCTAATGTAATTGACATCTCCACCTTAATTTCTGGTAGTCATAATAACCACTTGTTCAGCTTTAGTATCTAGCCATAAAAGTTCTCAACAATATAATGTACGTTTGTTGAATCGTTTCGTAGTAAATAAAAAGCTTCGTCGTCCAGCAGGTTCGGTTCAAAGATTGATTTCTCTTTCTCTTCAACTACAACTTCTTCCCAACTGCCCGCCCCCCCCCCCGCCCCGGTCTTGCCCCCCCGCGCGTTTGATCGCGTTATTTCGCAAGATAAGTCCGCTAATTGCCCTCGCAGGTTGCTCATTCCCGATTATTGATCCTCAAAGTTTTTCTATGTCTTCCGACCTCCATTGTTCGGCGCTCCTTGTTTTTAATTGAACAAAATTTCGCCTCAACAACTCTTTGCAACTTCAAAAGGAGTTTCCAATAGGTTCGACAATACCTCGTAATAAGATTTTGATTGATGTTGCGAGACAATAAATAACAATTCCAAATAAGAAAATTAGGTACTATATCATTAAAACACTATCGGTTCTTTACTAGCTTTTATAGGGATGGAAGAGATAAGAAAAACTTTCCATAAAGAGTGAAAAGAAAAGCTATGAAGGAGCATGCAGCGAGCGGCGAACGCGCACCTAAGACAAAGGACCTTTGTGCTAAAAGAACTATTGTAGGTGCCGCGAGCCGCGAGCCGAGTCCAAGTCGTGAGAAACGGTCGAGAGAAAAACGACTAACAAGTTTGCAATCTCGCTCCACTGAACGCCTTTCTTATACCGTACTTACCTACCTTCCTACTACGAGTAGGTATAATACACGCAGAGACTTAAAAGAAAGAAATTACCGTCTTGTATTCTTTGAAGACAAAGGAAAATGATAGTAAATACTTATTAGACGTTGACCGGCTTCTTTAAAATTCTATTTTCTTCATGAATGAATAGATGTTAGTGACGACATCTGTTCATGCTTAATTTAATTTGGATATTTTAGCTTTAGGTACTTGTTGACAATAGAGTATACACTTCTGTGAGACGTGTCCACAGATATTAGATTAGCAATCTTTGAGCACACATCATTTTTTACAATATTTTACGGTTCAATTATTTTAATTTATTTAAGCAATTGTCCTTCTCCCGAACAAACAGGTTTCCGAAAAGGTTTTAGTACCTTACACCACATCCATACGCTGCGGCAGGTTATACAGAAGACCGAGGAGTATAACCGGCCACTTTGCTTAGCGTTTGTCGACTATGAGAAGGCCTTTGATTCGATGGAGACCTGGGCGGTGCTGCAGTTTCTCCAAAGGTGCCAAGTAGACTATAGGTATATCGAGGTGTTAAGGTACCTATACAAAAACGCCACTATGTCAGTCCGATTACAGGATCAGAACTCTAATCCTGTCCATCTGCAACGAGGCGTGAGACAGGGAGACGTGATATCTCCGAAATTGTTCACTGCTGCGTTGGAGAATATTTTCATGCTTCTGGACTGGAAAGGACACCTTCGGTTTGCCGATAATATAGTTCTTATGGCTTCTCAGTCATAAGAACTATATATCTCCTTGGGAGACCTGAACACAATGCTCGAAGGTCTCAGTAGTATTTCCCAAAGAGTGGGTCTTAAGATGAACATAGACAAGACGAACATCATGTCGAATGCCCATGTTGTACCCGCTCCAGTTAAAATTGGGAGCGCTACACTCGAAGTTGTTGACCATTACGTATACCTGGGATAGACAGTCCAGTTAGGTAAGTCCAACTTTGAGAAAAAGATCTCTCGTCGAATCCAGCTCGGTGGGCAGCGTTCGGGAAACTACAAGAAATCTTCGCGTCCAAATTACCTCAATATCTCAAGACGAAAGTCTTTGACCAGTGTGTGTTGCCAGTGATCACATATGGATCGGAAACGTGGTTCTTCACTGTGGACCTCTTAAGAAGGGTCAAGATCACTCAGCGGGCAATGGAGAGAGCAATGCTCGGTATTTCCTTACGTGATAGAAATGAGGAAATCCGTAGGAGAACTAAGGTAGCACATAGCTCGAATAATAGCTCAGCTGAAGTGGCAGTGGGCGGGCACATAGCTAGAAGAACCGATGGCCGTTGGGGCGGAAAGATTCTTCAATGGCGACCGCGCACCGAACGACGCTCAGTGAGTAGGCCCCGCACCAGGCGGACCGACGATTTGGCAAAGGTCGCGGAAAGCCGATGTATGCGGGCAGCGTAGTACCGATCGTCGTGGAGATCGTTGGGGGAGGCCTAAGCCCAGCAATGGGCGTCGTATGGCTGAATGATGATGATAATGATGAAGCAATTGTCAATAGGAAACAAGGGCACTCATCTCCTCGTGGATCAAACTCCCCAATTATGTTTCACTCTACTTTTCGTTCGCCGTCGCGTCACGGTCGACGTCTCACAAGTTACATTTCAAAAAATAGTAGAAAGGGTTCAAATTCTCCATCTGTTCACTGCATCATCAGCTGCGAAAACTGCCTTGTTTTGCACCTACTGTCTTCTCTAAAGTTGTTTGATAATGCTATATTAACAAAAACCTAATCCTTCAATTCATCTTTTACTGGATTCTACACGAGTACCGTGAATGTTACGAGGATTAAAATACGGAAATGATTTGCATTTTTCCGTGGTTGAGATTCTGTATTTCGACATTCGATACTAATTACCAACCGCTGTATGTATTCAGGCGTACCTATATACAATGCAAAAGTTAAAAGAAGTTTGGTTGGTGATCTCCCCTCGGAAATGATTCCTTCAGCCACAATTGCAATTCTTTTTAATCGCTGGCACCCTTTTCCTTTTCTTTTACAGTTATTGTTGTTTATCAGATTATAGTACTATTCCTCAATCGCTAACGGGATTTATGTCCCTTAAAAAAATGGCAGCGCAACTTTGACAAAAGGTATTGCTTAAGAGTGATTCGCTCTGGACCTTTTGGAGGGAAAAGTGTCGTTTTTATTTTGACTTTCAATTATTTTGTGAAATCTAGTTTAAAGTGGAATAGGATAGTGCTATTGTGCCTTAATCGAAGATTAAAACGCGAAATTATTCGAATCTCGAACTAAAATACCCGTATCGGTCCGTTTTAAGGAATCCCGAGTCAATCCATGCACGCCGCCTCAAATTGCCTATCCTCTTTGTGGCGGCCATATTTACAGAAACATATTTAATCTTCATGTTTAGGCTGATGGCTTTGCCAAAGCCTTAATAAAAAAAATAAAAAAAATATTGCTTAAGAGATTTTGCACTTAGTGTTACTCTGAATCAAATATAAATAATAGTTTGTACTTATAAACAATAAAAAATAATTAATTTGACTACAGAATTTTTAAGTAAAATACAAAAATTAAACATAGATGAAACCTGTGGCAGTCAGTTATAACCATTGTTTGAGCAGTAAGCCGATGATTGCTGGTTATTTGATGGCGGCTACCCTTCCGTCGTTTTTGAGATTAGTATTTCTTCAAAATTTCACGGATTATTTAATTAAAATCGAAACTAATCCGCGCCGTCGTGATGCCTATTGAGTTGAAATTGGAAAAGTTTTCTCGTTTTCGGCCGAACATATCGAGAGGAAGCGAATCTTTTGCAAATATTTATCGAGTGCCGATTGTCGCGCGCGCGACTCGCCTACGACAAACGTAAGTATACCCTCAACAAGGAATTTATTTTTATTTTTAGCCACACTTTTAAACTCGTCCAGTTTATGCGTAGGTATCAGAATCTAGATTGATAGATCAATTTTATCTACACATACCTCAAGTTTACTTGTAATAGTCAATTTGAAAGACTTGTTTACTGAACGTAAATATAGGATATAATTATATAGGATCAAGACTTTTATTACTGTTTCGTTTCTATTTCGTATGAAAGCCATAATTTTTCTGAAAGGATATAGTAGAGCAAGGCTTCGAATTTTCCAAAAGTTTTTGCGATTGAATCGTCAGTGACGGAAGCGAACGGCGTTTGTTTTTAATTAATTAATTTTATTATTTTCTCTGTTGGGCGCCGTCTTGCCGTTATTGGCCGAATGCCTGCGGCAATTAGTCTTTTATTATTATATAATTTTTGCGGAAGGGTTCGCGGTGATCGCCAGATGCAAGTCGGTAATTAAATGTGAGCTCCGAGGTGGTTTCGCAGGGACCGATTTCAAATTGACCTCTGTATTTCCAGTTTTCAGTCCGCGGGCGGCCGGTTGGAGGGCAGTCTTGGAAGTATTTAATTGCGCTGAACAGTTTGGAAGGGAAGACAATCACGCTCGTTAAGCTCGAAAGATGGGAGTAGAAATCGTGTTTTCCTGTAGCGATACCGCTACGTTTTGTTGCCGTTTAAGAAGTATGCATTAAATTAATGCGGTATCAGAGTTATGGTTTATACTTTTACGTGACATGGGATTGATTCTCAGTAGGAACAATTTCGGGAATTAACGCTTCAAAATAGCTCTTGTCTAGGTGCTCTGGCTGCCTCGGAGATATGTTAGCATGGAACTGGGTATTTGGTGTAGTTGTCTGGCACATTATTATTCATTATTATTCTTATGTTTTTCTTACTCAGTCTGTTGGCTGGTTTTAACTACGTTTACGTCCAATATCAAGTAAATGCAGTATGGAGGGTATCTATGATGAGGGTGTACTGTGATAAGAGCTAATTTCATTTTCTTCTACTTCCATGAACTTCTTGGCAATTCGGTATGTATTTAAAATTACAGATTTTTGTAAGGTAATATAGAGGGTTTCTTTAAAATATTATTGTTTTTATAATTATTGTTTTGGATATGATATATATGTATTTCAGACTGTGGCCCATGGCCTAATGATAAGTATAAGTAATGATAATTTATTATTATTATTATATACAAAATACATTTGAAAAGTAGACTTGTGAATGCTCATGTCCTACTTATCCCTAAGCAACACCTATACAGAAAGAAAGTTTTCTTTCATCAAGTGGGACTTAATGGAATCAATCAAAACATAGTGTAGCATATTTAAATTAATTACTTAATCTTATTACGGTCATTAATAGGTTTGATGATTTAAGCTTATCAAGCTCAACGACAACGACGATTAATTAAATTCCAAAACCTATGCTCCACTTTTAAGAATCTGAATGTTTCAGTGTATCTGGTCAGTGAGTAGTGAGAGCGTTAGTGTTTATTGTGGACCTTCGACGCCGGCGACAAAGTCGACGATTCATTGAAGATAATGGAGGTATTTTGCTTAACTCGTACTTTACTAAATTTAGTGCCCTTCATATCACAGGATGAGTTTATATGCTTAAGTTTTCGATGTGACATATTGTGTTATTACTTATTATATAAAATACACACACAGCAAACACGTTGAATTACTTGTAGAGATAAATGTGTAGGTGCTATATGTATATACATGCGTCTCTATTGGTATGAAGTAGTTTGTTTGTCGCCCGCTGACGGCTAATTAAGGAGAGTGGAGGTGTTCTCTAGCAACAGCCTACGATCTTCTCTATTATTCGCAAGGGTATTTATTATCTCCTATTAGGTTTTTATTTTCCTTTACTTATGCATTAGTTTTTTTATCACCTGACACATCTGTCTTACAATTAGCTGCTCTACAATGAAATTCAGATTCACGTAATCTTAGAAATAATATTAGATGTAGTTATACTAAGTTCGCGCTAAATAACGACGTGTTAAGCTGACATAAGCAGTAAAAACTTTTCCGGATTTAAATCGCGTAGATTTCTTTTTTTCAAACAAACCAACGTTTCGTCAACCGTGCCCACGGGACCAATGAAGGGTCTTTGGTTTGTTTGGCAAAACCAGTACGCAATTTGTTTCACGTTTTCTCGACAGTGAAGCATGAAGTAGCGTAGGTGTCACGTAACCCGTTCACACCTCCTCAGATAAGCGGCGGACGGCACTCGGCGTGGCTACATAGCGGCGGTAGATGCCGGCGGCACATAACGCGGGCGCACCTGACAGGTGGCGCGCAGGTGGGCGGCGCCGGGGCGGCGCGCAGGTAGACACGCCCACACCTGACGCACCTGTCTGGTTAACTACTTTGACTACCTACGACTGATTCCAATAATGGAAACCCTGCATATAATGAATGTACCTAGATGAATGTTATATCTAAGGGTAAGAACTCTACTCAAAGCTCAAGTCAGGACTTGAGTATTGCAGTGAGCACTAAAAATCATACTCGAGTCCTTGCTGTTAGGGTCGTATTTCCAGTGCTTGAAATCATACTCAAGTCTGCTCAAGTCCTGACTTGAGCATTGAGTAGAGTTCTGGAATACGACCCTAAGTCTAGTATCCAAGTCTTTCCTATTAATTTTCAATTTCAGGGAAAACACAGTTTTATCTCAGTCAGATCTCGAATCCTAATTTTGTTTTATATTCAAAAGTAAAGTAGAGGAGGAGTAAGTACTTGCCGCAGAATTTTAAGCTGCACCTTATTTAAAAGTCCCTGTAGAAACAAATGCGAAAATAAGCAAAAAAACGACTTTAAACTTGGTCAATGTGTAAAGCTGGGCTATTGTAAAGTTTATAGGGGCCGTGGAACAAAGGCTCGGGTGTGTGTTATGCTAAAGAGGCACCTACACACGACGCGACGCGGCAAAAACCCTCATTGGAGGCCCTCAAACGCCGCCGATGTCGCGGTGAAAAAGTGCGCCACATACAAAACAATCGTACCTAAACGGGTTATGCGCAACCGCACTGAGCTTTGCTTAAAAATAGGCTGCTAGATGATCACAACGGTGAGAATACTTAGAAAGTTGCTAGTAGGTATTAGAGGTATATTTTACTGACTCTCCCTGAAGATTGCGTCTTTGGCCCTCGAGAGATGGAGTCGCACGTGAGTGGCAACAAAATAAATACTACTCGGCAGTCTTCTGTACTGTGGAGTTTATTTTGTTTTAAAAGGGCAGAAATAGTAATATAACACCTACAAATTAAATTAACAAAAGTATTCAAACGTAATTCCAATTACGATGACGCATAGTGAATATAATATAAATGGAAGTAAATTAATTTGCAACTCCGCGAACCCAGTGAAGGTTAAATCGTGCAAAATAGCTGCGGAGTTGCAAATTAATTTACTTCCATTTTTATTAACATGGACTTCAGCAAAGTAACGCCTAATCTATTAATTACATAGTGAATATAAACCAAAGAGGAAAAAATGTTTTGAAAGATAATAATGGTTCCGTCAGGAGTGGTCCTGCGGCGGCGGCTCGGCGGGTCAGCGCTTCGAGGTCAACCCTTCAACGCTAAGACGGCCCTCCTCTTCCGTGTATCCCGCGCGGGTTAAGTGCGCAAAAAATTTATGGCGCAAGGTGTCACCGTCGCCGCCACCGCCTGTCGCGCGGCGTCTAGGGCTATCGAGTCTCTGCTTTGGAAAACTTAACCTGGAACTAGTAAAATAATAAGAAACGTACCTAACAATTGTAACAAGGTGCACGACGACGCGTGTCTAGTTCTTATTCCGTGTAAGCCGAACCCGTTAGTTAACGACCCCGTTATCAGTCGTAAACAAACAACTATTATCATTGTTAACATGGGTTAACGGTGTAGCATCGCCGCCGTGCTGTATTTGCTTGCTCTGTAATTAGAGTCACATTAAGGCGCCGGTGTGGCGCCACGTGCCCATACTTGGATTAGGTCCTGTGTTATTCATGGTCCACCCATTCTATTAATGACTATAGCTTATTCACCTAATTGGCTGCCAACTAGCTACCTATTTTGGTCACTGGTGACAGTATTTAGTCTAGTTTTTATAGATACCTTCCTATTCCGCAGGCATTCAGGTTGTAAATGATTTCAAAGGTTAACAGTAACTGCTAACCAATTTATGGACGTAGCCCCGAATGTAGGGTAAACGCCGTTTTTCCTATAAACTGATGACTGAGTCTAGTGGTACAATGTGTAAGCTATTTGTAGAAAACCGGTGATCAAGGTATTCCCGCGCTCCTGGGGAGAATTTTGTAGGGACATCGGAGTAGGCCCATACAATGCAACTCGATACAATTAACCTATAGAGAGCCGCGCGTTGGGCGCCACAATGTCGCCGCGCGGGTGCGGGGTGCGGGGTGCGGGGCGGTGTGATGTTTCGTTGTTTGAATAGTATCACTTAATATTTATCGCGTGTTATACCGACGACGTGAGACTGTTTGCACTAGCGTTAAGGTCCTTGGTACGCACTTATAGGTCCCGGAGGGTCTCTGAGAAGTACGTTTATTCTTTTAAATTAGTGTCACAGTACATACATACTCAGACATATTAAGAAAATAATGAATTTTTCATGAAAAATAGCAAAACGAGGATTAAAAAGAACTGGCTGTTCTTGACAGTCTAATTCATAATTATATATATTTCTATAATAAAATTCTACTTGACATTAAAAAAAATACCATTTAAAAGTCTATTTACATATATACACTACTAAGAAAAATCTAAATTACACTATAAGTATCTAGTGTTTGGTCAATGTAATATTATATCTCTGATTTGATTTGAATGGTCATTGAAAATTTATTGAAGTCATCTATCTATAGTAGTCACCAAATAAGAGGCCAATTTTGACAGCTAAAGAAGGCCATAGTACGTAACTTTGAATGCGATCAACGAAACAATAAACAAACAATTATTAGCATAATTGAGTTTGAAAAAAAATGCATAAATTTTATTGAAACATTATATAATATGTTTTCGTACGAATGCCAAAATAAAATGTAATTTTGAGTTACCTCGGAACGTCCTGAAAACAGTTACGTCCTCAAGCATTTTTTTTAAAAATAATAGTGTTGTAAGCAATTAATCGCCTGATTTTACCGAGTCACTTCGATTTCTCGCAAAAAAAATTTTAAAAATATATGAGAAAAAATTATGAACATTATTTGAGACTGTTTGTTGTTGACATTGACAACTTCTAGCTTATTGTCAGCCGAATAATTAAAAATGTATGAAAATCTTGGTGTCTTGGTAATTTAATCTTTTTATGTAGTTATTTTATCAATAAACATACTTATTTACACTAAATTCTCGTTATAAACCATTTATGAATATTATAAAATCAAAATTAAAAGATATGGATACAGTTCATCAGAATGTGGGACAATTTTACAAAAATAAGAGGAATTGCTACAGAATTGCAAGGAATCCTGTATATGAATTGCTTTTAACGGAATTGCACGATTTGACCTTTTAGGCTCCCTGAACAACAATGAACCGAAAAATAATCTAAACAATCACAAACTCTTAAAATTTTGAATCGATTTCTCGTGAATATCGTATAATGTGATTACCGATATGATTAGTCCACATCCCTATTCGCGTCACGATGAGAAGTATCAAATTTGACTTCTTATTTAATAAATAAATAAAAATAAATAAATAAATAAATATTTCGTGACGATTATTATAGGAATTCTTATAGAAAATTATATCTATATTACTTATAATTAATAAGAATTGAAGCAGCAGGAATATCGAAGGAATAGTGTTTCTATACACACATGATTAGGTGTGCGTGGAACACTTCTCCCAGCCTCACGGCGTGCGATGAAAAGCAAACAAAACGTAGTAGAAATAAATAAATACGCCGTGTTTACCCACTAATCCCGCGAGATGGCGCTCATGGCGCGTAATTGAAATTTTAATGGCGCAGGTGTGCGCGAGACGTCTCTCGTGTACCTATTGTGTTTCAAGTGGTGTTGATTTTGGTTTCAATCACATTTACACTCAGCGCACTCCGTTTGTTTAACACTCGGTACATTTTCAATACACGAGTCTGTTTTGATTACAATTCCTGTGAGTGATTCTTTCTCTTTGAATGATCTGAAGCAAAGAAGGCACCAAGTTAGAACATTATGTCATATTGTGATATATGAAGTAGGTAGATACAACATATAGTCTAGGCATTGTAATTTCCTCTGTCACCACATAGCAACAGGGTTTTTCCCGAGTCGATTATTACAAACTATTGTTCACGTCGTTCCTACGTCAAAATCCTACCGAGTTCCTTGACACGTCAAAACTGAAATTGTTCACTTGTGAGTTGCAGTGACCAATTCGTTACTAGGTATAATCAGTGGGTATATGTCATTATCAAACAAAGGTAACTTTGTGTTAATGTGTAATTTGCAAGATATTGCCAAAGTGCTCTAATATAGGTAGGTACTTATGATTAAAATTTTTTGTATGTATCTACATCTATAGTACAATTTTTAATGGCTCATTTTATTAGAACAAGTAAACATGAGTGAATAAAGACTTCAATCAAGTAGCGCGGCCGCCACGTGGCCGACGGGTCATGGCCGCCGGCGATCAACCTGGATTGAAGTGCAAATCGGCCTGTTGGTGATACAATACTGGCGGGGTACACACATTATCCAACAGTAGAGCGACATTGACTTATATCGAAACAGTTGCAAGATATTATTTTTTAATGTTTTTTGTACCAACGAACGATTACAATTTTAGAAAGTTTTTAGAGAGAGAGAGGCATGTGTTTGGCCCTTTTTGTGTAATGGAGCCGCTACAGTCTACTTTGATAAAACCGAAAATGATTGCTAGCAATAAACGAACACTTAGATGGATGGGGTATTGTCGTTTCATGCTTACTTACAGAGGAAACAAAAGAGTTGTGTTATTGCGCATTACCTTCACGGCGTCCCAAGGAAGAGATGGGGCGGTGAAGACGAACAAACATAAATTTGATTAGGGCAGGTTTTGTCGGCGGTAGACGGCACGGCAATCAACGCGAGATGTATTCCGGCACGAGCTGATTGAACAACACCCCTGTCCCGCGCACCCCTGCACTCGCCCGCGGCCGAGGTAACAAAGCAGAAAGGTAAACACAAATAAGTGCCAATTTGATAGAAATCATATAACGTTTCTTGCGTTTCTTCAAGTTCAAAGTTTTACGCCTTTTTTATCACAATAGACTGAAATTTTTATTTGACAGGTACTACACCTAAAAAGAAACAAGGATGGATACGTGTTAACAAAAAACAGGTTGTATTAACTAATGCAACACATTAAAAAATTTTGCTCCTTAGCTATTCCAATAGTAAAAGAAATTCGCACAAACCGAAACGCTTTGTGCGAAATGGGATGATCACACAAAGGTGCACTCTATTATCGCGTCTGATTGTGCGGCCATGGATTATTTCCTTTGTACTGTGGTTTTTAATACCAAATTACAATAATCGCTGTCACTATAGCAATGGTATATGAAGTAGGTACTTACCTAACTTAGCAGGAAAATGTAACCTTTCTTCCACATACGGTAAAATTAATTGCTTAAACTTAGTGCACAACAATCAATTTAAGAGAAATCTTTTCATCAGAGAAGACTTTGATATCATTCAAATTCTAGAGGCTCTTTTTAAGTTTAACATCGCCGCCTGATCCGCTTCCGCCTTGTCCAGGAGCTCACCCTATCCTAATAAGGCAGGCAGCGATCGGCGGCAGGTATCCGATATGATTTTATTACTCTCGGCAAACATTTGCACACACCGCCCCACATCGCCTTGCGCCCACCGCCCCCTGCCCCTGCACCTTGCTTTAAAACAGAGCAATCTCTTTGCGCAGCTTTTGATCGCTTTATTTACGTCTACAAGGTGAGCAGTTGATTTCAAAGGAATCCCTCTTGGATTTCAATTTATTCTCTTTACATTTTGTAGCGAAATAGAAGCCATCTTTGTTCTGTTATGTGACTAGAATACATACCCGCTAACTGTACTCTCTTAATTGACTTTGTACATACTCGTACGTATCATGTGCGTATGATCAGAGTTTTTGTTGGTTCGTTGGTCGGACGAAAGTTTTGCAGAGTCACCTTTGCGATTAACATTTACAAACAGCTTCAATCAAATCTTGAACCACTAAACAAGTTTTACACATTATTTTGTCATTTACAATATTATTTGTATTAATATTATTCGCGTTTCCGTGCTTATTGTTAATCCATCAAATCAAAATATTTATTTCAGATAACAAAGATCCATTGGTGTTAGTAGTAGTTATAACACTAGTTAGTAGGAATAGTATATAACATATTACTTAATTAGTTAAAATCTAAAATGTCATGTACTTACGAGGCATCTCGTGCGGTATCATTGTCCGTACGAGATGCCTCAGTACAGGCGCTCTGTGGTCCTCTGCCACAACCTTCAGGATGTTGTTGTTACTCCCCCGGAGCCTTATAACCAACGATGCTACTTTCTTCCGCAAGACAGCATGAAAGAAACTCGTATTGGCCAAAGCAAACATCCCGGAATCGCTGCAGTACCAGGGTAGTCTCAACATCATTCTGAACACATTATTACATTGGCCACGCATATCGGGCAAATCTGCGGGCCAGCATATTCCCGCATATCACCAACGCCCTCCGCTCCCTCGAACACATCGTCATCATCTTTAAGGTCGTCATCATCTGTAAGGCAAGAATATGCCCGAGGTATTTAAATCGAGACACCTGCTTTACACTCATGCCATTTAGTGTAATCGATGGAAAGGTCTCTGGACACCTACCGGCGGCCTTGAAGATCATGAACTCACATTTTTTTATATTATATATAGTCCGTGCGATGCGTCGTAGGCCTCACAGACTACCAACATCTCCCTAACAGACCTCGCGGTCGGGCCCAACAGCACCATGTCGTCCACGTAGCTGATGTTGTTCACACAAACATTGTATGTATGTATATATATGTATTCTAAACATTGTATGTATGTATATATATGTATTCTAAACCGTGCGGTGACGGATTAGAATACAATTCACCGCCCCTCTCTTCCCGTGGGTGTCGTAAGAGGCGACTAAGGGATATTGAGCAACCAGCTGCTCCACTGGTGGTAGGGCTTGAAAACCCGCCTGGTTAGTGACCACCGTGCGCATGATGGAAAACCCGCCAAGTGTTCGCTAGTCGGATGCGTTCCGGGATCAGTCAGCGTACAACCAGAGCCCGAGGCAACGCTGCCGCGACATTTGTGGTCTGTGGAGGCTTCCGCCGAACCAGTGCCAGGACAACTGCATTGACCCGCCGGCCAGGGAGACCCGTAGAAACGGTTGTTCCGCTGGCCGCCCGCGGTACAGTACAGGGGCCCAAGCGTGCTTAACCAGCTCGTGAGGCTGCCTCACCATGCCGCGCATAATCTCGGTGTGGTTCGTCGTGCCGGTTGGTGACCGGGAGGTGGGGTCCCGGCGGCCATTCCCGGGGGGGTTCGGGGGCCCTTCCGTCCGGCGGATCAGCGCAACTTGTCTGTAGGCAAGTCTCTGGGGAAGCAGGCCCCGCGATTTGACCGCTTGTGTCGCGGCACTGTTTTCTCGCTTCACGCCTCTTTTTCCCTCCAACATGTTAGCGCAAAGTACAAATTTCGGTCGTACAGCGGTGCACACCCCCACCACTAAAGCGCTCTTTAAGGTGGAGTTCACGAACATTCGAGGACTCCACAGTAACATCCACGCCGTCCACCAACATCTTGAGACGGCTCGACCAGAAATGCTGTTCCTTACGGAGACGCAAATACTCTGCCCGGCTGACAGCAGCTACTTGAATTACCCTGGCTATATGCTTGAAGAGTCCTTCAAAGCGAAAGCTGGGGTCTGCTTGTTTGTCCGGGCAGATGTTTGCTGTCGCCGTCTGCGTCATTTGGAGGACCCCTCCTTCTCCATCCTTGGGGTACATGTTGACCTGGGCAGTCATTGCCGTGTCTACATGTGCCTCTACAGATCCCACCACGGCGACATGGAGACAACTCGTCTCATAGACCACCTTACTCGGGCGGCAGATGACGCGCAGGCGCAGTTTCCTACAGCGGAATTGGTGTTTTTAGGGGACTTCAATGCTCACCACGAGTCGTGGTTAAGTTCCTCTAAAACTGACCATGCTGGAAGAACTGCCCACACATTCGCTCTCACACACGATTTAACCCAACTGGTAAACCAGCCCACCCGGATTCCAGATAGGGTTGGTGACGCGCCCTCTTTGTTGGACCTTCTGCTGACGTCTCGCCCGGCTGGATATCGGGTGGAGGTCCAAGCCCCTCTGGGCACTTCGGATCACTGCTTGATATCCACTAAAGTGGCAACGTTACTGCCACCACCACCTACTGTGGCTAAACGCCGCATTTGGCATTATGCGTCGGCAGATTGGGACGGTATGCGGGACTATTTTGCATCCGTTCCCTGGCGGCAGCGCTGTTTTAGTGAGGTGGATCCAACAGCTAGCGCGACTGCCGTTGCTGATGAGATCTTAATCGGGATGGAATACTACATCCCGCATTCGGATCTCGTCAGTAAAGGGAGGCGCAACCGCTGGTTCAACCGTGAGTGTGCTGTGGCTGTTGAGAACAAACAGACTGCATACCGCGCTTGGATCAGGGGTCTAGCTTCAGACGATCCCAATACGAACTCACTTAAAACAGCCTACAATAATGCCACCAGGTCTTGCAAAAGAGCGTTCATCAGAGCGGATGCTCAGCGCGTCGCACGAGTTGGCCAAGAACTCCTGACGCATCCCACTGGTAGTCGTAGTTACTGGCGTCTGGCCAGAGCCGTTGCGTCGAACTTCTGCCAGCCCTCGCTGCCCCCGCTGAGATATTCTGACGGCAATCTAGCCCACAAGCCGCAAGATAAAGCCGACCTCTTGGCAAATCTGTTTGCGGCTAACTCCTGTCTCGACGACTGTAACGCACAGCCACCAACTCTACCTCACTGTGGCTACACGATGTCTGATATTCGTATCAGACAATGCGATGTGCGTACGCAGCTGCAGTCTCTCGACGTCCGGAAAGCTAGTGGTCCTGATGGTATCCCAGCGATTGTACTTAGGAACTGCGCAGCTGAGTTGACCCCCGTGCTAACGCGACTGTATCGTCTGTCGCTCTCTTCAGGTCGTGTGCCGGACTCTTGGAGAGAGGCTAATGTGCAACCAGTTCCCAAAAAAGGCGACCGATCAGACCCGCATAATTACCGTCCCATAGCCATTACTTCCATAATATGCAAGGTTTTAGAGCGGACCCTTAACAAACAACTGACCCAATACCTAGAAGATCACTCCATAATTAATGATCGGCAGTATGGGTTTCGTCCGAAACGATCAACGGGTGACCTTCTAGCGTACTTATCGCATATTTGGGGTGAGGCTATAGACAAACGTGGCGAGTCGTTGGCTGTTAGCCTCGATATAGCCAAAGCGTTCGATCGGGTCTGGCACAAAGCTCTTCTCTCCAAGCTCCCGGCGTACGGTTTGCCAGCCCAGTTATGCAGCTGGATTGCCGATTTCCTTCGTGAGCGGAGAATTCGCGTCGTTTCTGACGGCAGCATTTCGAGGTTCGTGAATGTGAACGCCGGCGTACCGCAGGGATCCGTCCTATCTCCCACGCTTTTCCTTCTGCATATCAATGATATGCTTCCACTTGGGAATATTCATTGTTATGCAGATGATAGCACTGTTCATGGGGGATATCATGGATTCCCCGCAGCTGGGCGCGCCGATACTGACAGAGAGCGATCTGATCTTGTCGTTGAGCTCAATAGAATATTGGACCTTATCTCTGCATGGGGATCCAGTAATCTTGTTGAGTTCAACGCCAAGAAAACACAGGTTTGCGCGTTAACAACAAAATTGTCGCCGTTCCTTCCCATGCCTTCTCTGATGAGCACAGCACTTTCACCTCAGAGCAGTTTTACCTTGCTCGGTATGGAAATCTGCTGTGATTTGAATCCAAGGAGCTATATCGAATCTGTGATCAAAACAGCCTCACGGAAACTCGGAGTCCTGAACAAGGTGCGACGTTTTTTCACGCCGGACCAGTTATGCCTGCTGTACAAAACACAGGTCCGGTCTTGCGTTGAGTATTGTTCGCACTTGTGGGACGGCTCCGCCAAGTACTTACTCGATGCCTTGGATAAATTACAGCGTCGTGCTACTCGAATCATAGGCGACGAAGAGGTCTCATCACGCCTTGAACCTCTGCAACTGCGTAGAGATGTTGCATCGCTTAGCGCCTTTTACCGCATGTACCATGGTGAGTGCTCTGAAGAGCTGTTTAACCTCATCCCCCCTTCCCCGTTCCTGCTCAGAACCACGCGTGCTGGCCTTCGTAGTCACCGTTTCACTACCTGCCGAATTCCATCGCGTACTAAAAGGTTCGGTGGCTCCTTTCTCTGCCGCACGGTTGACAAATGGAACTCCCTTCCGGCACATGTCTTCCCTCCCTCTTATGATATGGGGTCCTTCAAACGAGGCGTGAAGAGGCATATTGTAGGCAGGCAGGGTGGAGGTGGCTAGTGCAGTGAGGATTCCATCGCTGCACTAGGTTCCTTCGCGTTTGGATACCACTTTCCACTTAACATCAGGTGGAGTGGAGTCATTTGCCTGTCATGTATAAAAAAAAAAAAAAAAAAAAAAAAAAAAAAAA
>NW_020653729.1:650745-693431 GCF_003589595.1 Hyposmocoma kahamanoa | reverse complement strand
AAAAAAAAAAAAAAAAAAAAAAAAAAAAAAAAAACCCCCACCCCCCTGCTGAGCTCGACTATCAGATCATTACCATACAGGTTGAACAGCTTTGGAGACGACAGCCTCCCCTGTCTCACACCGCATTCAAACCCGTATGCCTGAGAGAGGTTATTGGACCTCTTAACTTGGTTAGTCTGATTTTTGTACCAACATTGAAAAATTTTCACTAGCTCACCTCGGCATACCCTTGTCCTCCATCTTCCTCCAAAGCACATCATACGAAACGAGATCGAAACCTTTGGAGAGATCCAGAAAATAAGCGAACATCGGTGTCTTGCGTTCTGTATAATATTGGACAGTATGCTCGAGAGCCAGAATTGCGCTTTCTGTTGAAAGTCCAGGCTGAAACCCAAACTGTGCATCGTGGAGATCTAGATAATTTTCTATGCATGACGCAAGCACACTATCTAACACTTTAATTATGGTGGTCGCGAGTGCAATTGAGCGAGAGTTATTTATGTCTGAAATGTCTCCCGTCTTGTTCTTCATTATGGGTACCACCGTTGTTTTCATCAAATCATCTGGTAAGTAAGAATGAGTAGTGCACATAGTAAATAACATAGACAAAACCCTTGGCAATACAATAAATTTTTGATTATTTACTATTATCCCATTGAAAGCAAATTCAATTTCTTCGTAGATTATTAGAAATAATCAGGTTGGATCGCGCACCACAGTTCGCTATGAAGTGGCTCACCGAGGCATGATAGCGCCGGCGGGCCCTGCAAGTCGGCATTAACGCAATTTAGCAGCACAACAGGTTAATGATGGAACACTACTGGGAGCTAGATGAGGCCCTGGATTAACTTATATACGAGGTTCTAGAACAACATTAAAATAAGGCTCCGAACAATGTAACCTAAACAGCAAGGTAATAAGCTACTAAGTTTTGAAACTGAAATATGTGAAAAATAAGAAACGATTTGGTTCACGAAGCAGCGACGAAAGTGGATGTGAGAGCGCACAGGAAACAACATTTCATTACTGAACCTCCCGGTGATTCAATTTTATTAATAATTAAAGGCAACACTGGTAAAACTTACCGCTGCCTGTGAAGTGAGTCAGTGAGCCGCGCGCAAACGGAGCCTGCCGTGTGCCACGCGCTTGACTTGAGAATCCGATTTACTGACGGGACAGGTGCAGATACTTTTGAGGGCGATTATATTATTGTACTGAACAAGAAGTTGATAGAAACATATAATATTTCCATTGAAAGGAAAGCGCAGTGGCTGAAGCGGCCCCCACCTATGAATACCGAGCGATCGCGTACTTTACACAAATAACATTTGAATTCAGAGTGGTCTTATTATGTGTATATCTTCTGATTGTGGTATCATTTCTAAAATGATCACTTAGCAAACTTAAATATGTACCTAAGCAGAATAAAACAAACAAGTGTCGTGAGTTTTGAGTTAATATCTTTATGACCGCGATCGTTCGGCGGCGGCAGCGGCGGCCCCAGCCGTGGGCCCTGTTTATCGCCGCTTTGCACCCCGCAAATGTTCTTGTTGTGTAATGGACGAAGAAAGTATCATTTTCGACATTTTCCTTCTTTAGGGTTATACATCCTCAACACAAGATTTCACTCGCATTGCGTCGCTAATATGACGGTTGAATCTATTTATCGCTAGAGACAACGCATTGGAACTGCGTCGCGAGTTATGCATCAACTCACGATTTTTTTATTGTGCCCAAATGCGACTCAGGGCTGATTTGTTATTTTTGCGCAGTAATAAACCGTAATCGTGTTATTGTAAACAAGTAATCACGGCTCTGGCGATGTTCGTAAAAATGATTTAACTTTTTTATTTGCATTTCCTTTAAGGGATTAATAAGAGTTGTCGTCACTCGGTGCGTCGTTCAGGCAGAAGCGGATGTTTTTATAGACACAGACATGGAAAAAGTATGGAAAAGCCAGGCATTTGAAACAAATAACGTTTCGACGTTATTGTCTTCTTAAACGAATTTAATTTTTAAACGACTTTATTGTGTTAATTAACTTTACTGTGGTTTTTGTGTGACTTTATTGTGGTTTTGTTTACATTCGTATGGTTAGATTTATTTAACAAACATTTTTTAGAACATCTTTTTTCGTTTTTTGTAACACAATAAATGCTTCCCTAACGCTATCTGTTTCGTGTTTACAATTTACATGGGTACGTACCTTTCTTATTAATTCTATTACAATATTTTCCTGTCCTACGTATTTCCTGAAATACTTGAAACAGATATAGGCGTAGGTACGAACGTTCTTTTCTATGGTTTTACTGCCTCTTTTTTTATTTAGTAAATTCACTTATTTACAGTAATGGAATAACCAACGTTTTATAAGTAAAAACAATAAATTATTCCGATTTATTTAATTTTATTGTTTGTAATAAAATGAAACAAATTTAAAATTAAAATACGGCACCTACTTAATGGCATTAACAAAAACTCTAGTGATGGTGACGCACGTACTCCTACAAACCTAAACTAGGAACGTTTTAATGTCATAATTCGTAATGACCAGCGAACACACAACATGCTAAGCCATAAACAACATTATAACTAATCAATACCTCTTGTCTAGCGAAGGACGCGTACACGTGCAGGGCGGCGCGGCGCCTTGACCTCCGTGCAGTTATCGGGACAAGTCGCACCTTTTAACTCAAACGACTTTAATTCGTTGCATCGATTCCATGTAATATTACCTAGCACTTAAGTAATAACGTGCGTCAATCTTATTTTTAAGTATTAGAAGCAGCACGAGAGGGATTTATCACGTCTCCGTCTTTACTACGTACACAGACCACGATACAGCGCGCTGCGTGTTTTAAAAAAGTGTATTTGAAAATTTATTTTTATTTTTCAGATTATGTAAATAAATGAATTCTTCTTTAGATTTCGCCCCGAAAATAGTGTAGAAAGTATAAGCAGACATTTTTTTTTCAATATTGTACCCAATGCTTAGGAACTACAGACGAGATCTATAGTATTTTAGATATGTCAGTTAATAAACTTCGAAGTTAAGGGATGGTCTTTTAGCAAATTTTTTCAATGTATTAGAAATTAAGAAGACTCTTTTGTGTGGTATCGAATTCTTAGATTTAATTATTTTTCTTTATTCGAATTACACCACACTTGACTATATAATCTTTTATTCCCTACATTTTCCAAATTCAACATAATTTGTCGTAATTTTAATTTTACTAAAACTTCTCAATGAGTTAAAATTTTGTTTCACCGTAAATGAAATTTTATTTTGTTTTTCAATTAAACACACTTTAAGCACAAAATCTGTTCCAAATTAAAATATATTGTTTACTTTGTGTAAGCATCGCTCGTCAACAACCTGGTTCCAGAACCGTTAAAAAAATCACAGTAGTGGGGCAATTAAAAAACAAAAAAGCGGATGTCAATGATTATATATAGCGCGAGGTCGCTCTGTTCCGAAAGGAAGAAATATAGATTATAATAAGTACTGGTTTGTGTTTCTCTTATTCTGTCTGACCCCAACAGTTCAAAATTGGGGAACCGACGCCTACAAAGTCAAATTGTTAAAAAAAACTGCATTGAGTATAAGAGACAGGTACTGTTTTCGGGTCAGTTCGGATTTAATTTTTTTCTCCAAGTATTATTAGTGATGTGCTAAGTGCTAACAGATCATTACCATAATAATATGTTACTACGTGCCAATCAAAGTTGTTTATTATTGTTTTGAATGGTGTGCAACAGGTTTGACACGATTTTCATTTTTCATCTCAAGCCTCGAAAAATGTCGAAAACTTTCAACTTTCATTGTTTTCTTCGATTGTTTTGACACCGAAAGAAGTAATTCCTACCGTTTATTGTTTTTATATGTTATAGTACCTTGCATAGCCGAATATAGTGTGAGTATGATTAGAAAAGACAATTGAACACCCATACATATTGGATTCGAATGTTTTCTTCATTTTAAACCTGTGCTATAGGTAATTACAACAAAATAAATAACTAGTGTATTAACGGATGGTTGTTAGTTTACAGGGTGACCGTGTAAGATGTCAAAAGCCGGTTTAGAGGCGAAATACGTCGTTCGGTGAGGGCACGCCGTAGGTCATCCCGGTCTACTCCACCACGCAGTCCACGATCGAAAGACCAGAATATGTCATACTTTGAAGGTAGAGTTAGTCAAAAGACCAATACTTGCGTTGTATAATCTGAAAGCTAAAGCACAAATTCACACTGACGCGTGTAAGACTGGCATAGCAGGTATTTTAATGCAGGAAGACGACACAGGTAGATGGCGAGCAGTCGCCTATTACAGTCGCCAGGCGACACAAGAGGAACAAAAGTATCATTATTTTGAACTAGAGACGTTATTGCATAGTTAGCAGTTATTGCATCCGTAATTAGATTACGCGTTTACGTTTTAGGTATCGAATTTACGATTGTTATGGATTACAATGCTCTAAGAACTACGTTGTCAAAAAGGGACATTATTCCTCGAATTGGACGTTGGTGGCTTCAATTACAAGAGTACCAATGTAACATTGAATATCGACTCGAATATGAATTGATTGTCGAGTCGGAAGATTGGCTGACAACAATGCAAAATACTTGACTTGATACTCAGTGCTTGAAGATCCAGAAGCTTCTAATATTAATGACATCCATAAAAACTATAAACTAAAGAATGGCAAGGTATATAGAATTGTTGACAGCCAGTTAAAATGGATGATACCAAGAGGTGTTCGATGGTAGCTTTAAAAAAATCATGATGGGTCCCAAAGATGAAAACATTTGTTAGGAAGTATATACAATCATACTTATCATATTAATCATAAAGCCCCTGCTAGTAAAAAAGAAGGGAAGTTACATCCGATACCAAAAGTCTATGAACCTTTGCACACGGTACATGTGGACCACTTGGGCACATTTGTGATTAATAAAATGAGAAATACCTACATATTGGTTTTAATAGACGTATATACAAAATATATAAATCCTTATGCGGTTACAAATACAAAAACTAAATCTACTGTGGAGGTGTTGAATAATTATTTCGGTTTATTTGGGGTCCCAAGCCGTTTAATAAGTGACCGAGGGACATCATTTACCAGTACAAGCTTTAAGGATTTTATGCACAAATTGGGTATCCGTCACGTCCTAAATGCAGTCGCAACACCAAGAGCTAACTAACGGGCATGTGGAGTGATATAGTCGTACTATATTAGCTTCACTTGCCGTTAAGAACCACAATTGTCACGAAAAAGATTGGGACACGCATTTAGAAGAAATTAAATTAGGTTTAAACACGTCATTAGTACAAATTAGAGAAGAAGTTACATCAAAAGTAGTCGAAGAGCAAGAAAAACAGAAGCATAGGTTTAATAAAGTTAGGAAGGAGCCTAGAAAATATAAGGAGGGAGATCTTGTTGGGATTGAGCGAGAAATAATAGGAAATCATAGGAAACCAAAAAAACTTTTACCGAAATTGCAAGGTCCGTATAGAATAGTTAATGTATTAGATTATGACAGATATGTCGTGGAGGAACCCCTGTAACGCGTAAACATAAGCGTATGTACACGTCTGTGGTATCTGTGGACAAAATGTATCCTTGGTTAGCTTATGCACAAGATTATTTAAACGACTCCGACGAAAACGTAAATGATGAACAGGACAGTGATTTGGACAGGTCTCATGAAAGTGATTAAAATGAAAATTGAAATAAGACTAATAAGGTTGAAGTTAGCAATGATAATAATCTAGTAACTGACTGAAAACTAATGTGATTTTGGAACTACTTTAATTGGATTTAGGATAATGATTATGTATGTTGTTATAAAGAATTAATAGAATAAGTAATAATATTGTATTTTACACACATGAGGCCGTTAAGCCAACTTATGGGTGTGTTAGATACATGCTGGATAAAACATGATTACATTGTATGTAGCGTTATGGAAATATTATTATTAGAATAATGGATAATATTGTGTCTTACACACGTGAGGCCGATAACCCAACTTATGAAGTGTGCTAGATGCAGGGTGGGATAGTATATAGGAGACCTTAAAGGTCAATGGATGGAGTGTACTATCATCCACTTTAATGATATGTTCACCACAGCAGGCCGATAAGCCAAATTATGAATGTGAACATAATGATTATATTGTATGTAGTGTTTTGGAAATAGAATAATGGATATTGTATCTTACACACAGGCCGATAAGCCAACTTATGGAGTGTGTGAGATGCAGGGTGGGATAGTATACAGGAGATCAGGAGATCAATGGATGAGTGTACTATCTCATCCACTTGAATGATAAGTTCACACAGGAGGCCGATAAGCCAAATTATGAATGTGAACTGTGAATTAGAATATTATGATATTGACATTGATTTAGTTAAGGATCAAGATGTGTCTTAAATATTTAGAATTTTGGTTTTATGTCTCTTTTTTTTTCTTCACTCTTTAATGATTGTATTCCTTAATAAAAATAAAAATTGATGGAACAATTTTCAACAGTTAGATAGCCGAACCTTTACGAAACTTATATTTATATAAGAGCAATTTAAAAAATGGTTACGCACAATTTATTAATTTGTTAATTATTTCAGTGTCATAAGTGTAACAACATTGTTAAATATTTAATTAGTTAATTATATCGAAGTGCTATAAATGTAAACAACATTATCAATTAAATAATTTGATAATCATCTCAAACTGTCATAAAAATAACAACATTGTTAGTTAATTGAGACTTTAATTGTATTACCGTCCATAAAAATATGTGTCTACATATAAACGCATAAATAAGTATTAGTGATACAGTGGAGACAATAGTAATATGTTATGATGTTCAGTGTGTATCTAGAGTTTGATTTCTATGCCACGAGAAGACTCAAGGTATTCAGAATGGCCGACTGTAAGCATCTTTCGTCTTAAACAACCTGATTCCAGAACCGCTAAAGAAAACATAGTAATGTGGCAATTAAAAACAAATGGGGGAAAAAAGGATGTCGATAATTCTATATATAGCGCGAAGTCGCTCTGTTACGAAAGGAAGAAATATGGATTATAATAAGTACTGGTTTGTGTTTCTCTTATTCTGACTGAACCCAACATTTGAGAGCATATTAGAGAGAAGCAGCGATAAATCCGCGTGAATTAGAAAGTGAAAAGTTGTCGACGTGGGATTAAACCAAGTGTCCCGTAAACACCGGCCAGTTCCGCTTCCCGGATAGCCGCCGTGCTGCCACGGCCGCGGCGTGACATAGGCCGGGAGTGAGGATATTAACTCAATATATTGTTTTAAATCAGTCATGTCTTAAAATTCGACGAATTTGTAAAATTAAATTGTAAAACGTTTGAAAGTAATTAGAAACTATTATATTTGATTACACAAATGCAATTATGACAACAACAAAAGTTTCAAGATTAGACTGTAATTTTGAGAAGAAGAATTGACGGCAGGCAGCAAAAATTTTTTTGGGATATGTCAACGTGATAGAATCGTTACATCGTTTGAAATCGTCTTTTTGATGCGGCTCTGGGTCTATCATGTCCCTTGGCGGTCGCACACCGGCCGAATTAAAAAGTTGGTGTCGCAGCGGGGATTAAAAACTGTGCGCTCGTAACTCGCGCTGATTGCTTCCCGCCTCATCCCTGCGCGCGCCCTACGCGGGGGAGGACGAGTTGTTTGACGCGTTTATTGGCCACGGGAGCGCATGGACAGCGTCCTTCTGACTGAGTGTGGCTTCATTTTGCGGTTTCTTCTCGCATTTGTGCAGTTATACCGAGTACTGCCGGCTGCCGACGTTTCGTTGTAGACAGAAAGTGTAACCTAGAAAGAGTTCGCCGTGGCCGTTTGGTACATATATTATTATAAAAGGATTATGTATTGAAAGCAAAAATTGTCATCGATTCACATAGCAAAATATAGTTATAAATTATTTAAGTACCAGTAGAGCTCCTTGTGAAAGAGTTATCTGCTGCCAAGCAGTAATGTAAGTTATTAATTAATTACTGCGTTTCGGTTTTCAAGGATAGGGGTGCTGGTAAAATTGCAGGTACATGGGGTTTGTCAACTTATGTCTCAGATTGACGGGTAATTTAAAGCACTGAGTGGCACTGCAACTGTTATGGGCAGGCGTGTCGCTTTCCACCAGGTGCAAGACTGTTGTTCGTCCCGTCGCATAGTTATTATGTAAAAAGTATTGATCATCGTGTAAACTCGACGAGCATAATGATGCTAAGGAAATTTTATATCATACTACGTCAAATCGACTTCTTGAGAAACGAAACTATTTTTTCCGAATCTAAATCCTGTGTATTTGTTTTTATGAACAAACTAAGGTTTCGGGCTCTTTATGAGTCTCATGGTCATAGTTGACTGAGATGGTGAAGTCATCATATTAGACATAAGATGTCTAATATTAATACAAATCACCTTACTCTGAATAATAAACACGTATTGTATGAGCAAATTTTCACCTCATTTGACTTTTTATTTACCCAAGTCATGCACTGGCAAGATAAAGGATTGTTTCTCTGCCTTTGTCGAGTTCAGCCTCCGGCGACGGCGACGACAGTGATGTGTTCGCATTGTGCGTTGATTGATCGCGCACGGCTAATGACGCGGCGTGAAGGTGATGCGCTGATCGCGGCCCACAATGGGGAATTGATTGGCAGAAAGGGGTTAACACAAAATATTATCAATAGAGTTATTTGGAATGTTTTGTTGTGAATTCAGATTTTCGATTGACTTCTAACCTCGACATAAAATTACACTCCACAGAAATGCACCCTGTTTCATTGCTTTGTTTTGTTGTCCACGAAGCGGGGTTGCCGTCGCCGTTAACCCAGAATGCCGCGTGACCGCTGACGTGGCGCGAAGCGAAGCGCCCGTTCACTGCAATTTATCTACCATCGCCTCGCCACCAGCGCTCCGAGGCCAATACAGACTAGCCAAACGAACAGTACTTAGAAGATTGTCGCGAGCTAAATACCGATTAAAGTGTCAAATATGTTACGTAGTTCGTATGGTTCCATCCAGTAATCACACAACCATTTGCATAGCTAGTGTCGATATGCGTTCGCAGTTGTATATAGTCATATATTTAAGCCAATTAACGACTGCAATACTCGGAACGCACCTCGTGCTTGATATCAACAAATGTGTTTAATTAGGGAGAGGCGTAGTGTGTAGACACCTTAACTTCACAATGCTGTTGCACAAAGGAATGCGATGCATTTTGCTTCTATTTTTGGACATAATTAATTGCTTTGCGCTTTGCACATTTGAATTAAGAGTTCACCAAATGTAATTGTTTGTTTTTTGTTTTGATGCTTTTACATAATACATTTGTTTGGTGGGAAAACCGTTTATTTAAAGGCGGTTTAGAAGTGTGAAAGTAACTTAAAATTATCCATAGCGTCGGAAAACGGAAGTTAAGTTTTTAGATATTAGAAGAAACAACAAAAGAAGAAACAAATTCATACCTGTAATGTCGAACATCTCCGCTACCTAATAAAGTTTGAGCGTTTGATTCTATTGAGTTCAAACAAATCCCCCGAATTAATTTTATCGGTGCATGACTGTTGACCGTCGCGGGTCCTCCAATCAACGGTCGTTGGTTAACGAAGGAGGTCTTGTTCAAACACCCTCAATTTGACTAATTGCGACCACTCTTAACAACTCTAAGAAAGTTGCTGCTTTAGCATAGCTACACACTATGCCGAGAAGAAAATGTTTAGCTGTATGTATTTTTGATTATACTTACTGCATGAATTAATTTCTTGATTTGTTAACGTTTTTAACTGGTCTAACGAGTAGCCTTATTTGAATTTCTTTTCAAGCGATTGTAATTTTGTAATCTAGGGACACGTGGTACGTATATGTAATTATATTGTGCAAAAGAAATAATGAAATATGTTACGTTTGTGACTTGGTTTTAAATGTGATAGAGGTAGAAATAAAAATCGCATAGTGTGTAGCAGCCAAGTCGATACAAACTCGGCCGGTGGTCCAACTAAGAGAACTTCCCTCGAGCATTTGCATGCATCGCGTCTTACATGGGCACTGCGGGTCTCCCAGAGGCCGGACGCACCAGTTCAGTTCCCGCTTACTTCGGGCACTCAATGAGTAGAGACGACACTCGCCTCTAATTAGTGCCACTTACTTAATGGGGTAACAAGAAATTGGTCTAGTGATGGTACCGGGTAACGAAAGAAAATCACTGACTGTCAATTGTTTCAAAATTTTCCAAGTTGTGCTTTAACTTAACAAATTTGTACTTTTGAAATTTTACAAAGTGGAGTTTTCTGAAATGTTTCCTCAGCGCCGCACACAGAAACCTGTGCCTCATAAAGAGACATGTACCCAATGAGTTTGAGTTCAATTTATAATATTCCTTAACGTTCTGTTATACTCGTGCTTTGGTCGAGCTTCAATCAAAGTTGGCTCATTCATATGTATCAACGGACCTCAATTTACATGCTCGCCCCGCTCGGCCTAACACACGACTTATTCATATTCCTTAAGTTATGATAGTGTGTTACATTTTAGAACCAGTCGTAAAGTTAATGCTACAAATGATAATTGATCTGCAATGTCGTAAGTACGTTAAAGATGGGCCACACCTATGCGTAACTAATAACTTGGTCCTTTTCAAGGCGCTACACAAGCTTCCGAGGTTCTTTTTCCGTCTGAGCCAATTCGGAAAACTTAATTTTCTAAATCATTTCTAGTCTAGTTGTTCTGGGTTGTGCTCCAGAGTAAATTTCATTGTTCTAGTACGAATATTAAGGAGTGGGATTGGGAGTATTGTTGTTTAAATATGTCTTTTGTTTACCAAATGTAATATAGTCGTAGTCATAGCCACATAATTTATTGATATTGATAATAATTTCTACAGGCTATTCGATGTTTATCGTGACGGTGGTGCACTTAAATTGGTTTATGTTACAAAAATAACGTGTCAACAAAGCCAGGCACTGTTGTTGTTCTGATGATATTGTCATATGTTCTGTTTTGTGCTGTTATGTGTGGTAAATAAATGGTTTAAATCGTTTAAATGAAAGATAATTTTGGACCATGAAGGTACGTATTTAGTGTGGTTCTCAGGTCTATTATTCATATTATTATTTCGTACGTTACGTTTACGTTAATCGAGAAAAATTTTGTAGAACGGGAAATAAATACATATTGTGCCACTTTTACTTAGAGTTAATTATTATGGGGCCTTTTACGAAACATTAATCTATTTCAAAAGGCAGATTAGTGAAAGAAACTAGTCCAGCAAACTTGCACTCAGTGTGCCCAGTAGTGTAACGTGACGATAACTCGGCTTACAGCTTTCATATTTGTCCAAAATGTACATTAATTTCTGACTACAATGTATCTAGATCTATTTACTTGACATCGTCCGTAGTGTGGGACGGCCTATTGACATCTTGCTCATTTCTTGTTCACACTCTGTCACTTTTTCAGATTAGTACTGTGAAAGGTGTACACGCGCATATGTGTTTACTTCCAGGAGTGAATGAATCGTAATTAAATGCGCTGATAGCCTGAGACACGGGCGGGGGCGCGGGCGGGACAGGTTATCGTGGACGCCGACGTCAGGAATTTCTACTACTCGCTTATCGGCGCCCGCGCTGCCCTCGCCGTGCAGCACCTACAAACTAACATGCAGATAATAGAGGTCTTTCTTTTGTGTACTTGTGGTTCAGTAATATCACGTACCAACTTTATGAATGGAGAGTTTAATCTTTATTGAATTGAGTCGGTATACACGACAAACTAATTTTGCCGGATATAATCTTTCACCTCGGGCATTTGGGTCTCGCTGATTATGTTCCACGAGTTAGTCCGCTAAGTAATCGAGTTCGACTCGCGGTGGTGGAGCCGATGGTTTCGTTTACTAGTTCAACGGGAAAGTCATATTAAAATGCATATTGTTCTAAAATGGCAACAGTACAATTTTCTATCAAAGCTTTTTTTGTATGTTAAGTAAATATTAATATATACCTGCGTACAATAACATATGTGTTCAAAACATTGACTTACAAATAAATGGACGACGGGTCTAATACAAAAACCACGAAAAAAATGTCCCAAGTCAACCTATTTAAACGTAGTGACATGTAAAGGAATATGAAAAAGCTAAAACGTTGAATTTAAATTGTAATGTCATCGCAGTACTGTCTAATTTTGCTTGCTTCGCTGTCAGTCGAACAAACGAAGACTAAAGCGTGAATGACGCTCTGTATACGATTTTAACGCCCTATAAGTTCGGACACTTTTTAGCGCGGACCCGACGTCCATATAATTGTAAGTCAATGGTTCAAAATCAATTTTCCCCGTGATCTTCGTCAAGCGAAGTTAATTTTCAAACTATTTGCACTACGTGATTTATTGCAATCACATACGGCATTTTCTTCCAGAGCCGCAGGTCGCGTCGGTGGCAGGCCCTCTCTCGCCGCGTCGGCGCTCGGCGGCGGCGATGGCGGCGGCGCGGAGAAGTGGGCGGACAGCGGCCGCGGCCTAACTGGCGTTGAAGTCGCCCGATTTATGGCCCCGCACTAATTTATGGCCCGCCGAGCTTCTGCTCAGCGATTAATGGGAACACTTATTCCAACTTTAATGTTATTTCATTTCAATTTATAATTCGCTCGCCTTTTGTCCCGTGATATTTCTCACGCGCCCCTGATTCCTGAACAAATTCGCTTCGTATCAGCGCAGCAGAGCTTCAGCGGCTATTAATTTCAGCTCTTCACTCGACTGAGAATTTTATTTTCCGCTGCATCGTCGTAACGAGCATGTTTTTACCTTTTTGAAGGCGCTCCACTTTTTGTCTCCGGTTCGATGGCGAGCGTTTCTTTGGCTTCAATTAAACATAAATTACGGAAACAGGAAGGAGGTCGAATAATGGATGTTGAATAACTTGTAAGTAATTTTTCTTGCAAATGATTCGTTTCTATTTCTCGAAATAATGCGAAGGTTTCCTCAATAAATCTTGGTGGTTCGAGGTGTGTTTACCTCTCGGCGTTCCGCTCGAGTGAAAAGAATCGCGTCCAGAAATTTGTGTAGATTTATATCTGCGGGGCGAGGGGTGTTGGAGAGGGGAAGGGGGCGAAAGAGTCCAGTGAAATCAAGTTTACACATCGTCGCGTACTTCAATATTCACATCCTGTATTTGACCCCAGAGTAAACATTATCCCACTGTTGCAATACTGAACGGCAATCGCTTTATACTACTTCTTATGTTCTATTTTCAATTAAAACTGCTGCCTGATCGTTTTGTAAATCAGTATTAATCTATGATTGCAAATAATTTTCTTTCCTTTCGGGCTTCACCATACTGTTATTGTTATCATGTCTTTTATCATACACATTCAAACAGGCTTACCGTTGATGTGATCACACCTTAAATGGCGTATATATAAATAATTAAATTAATGCCGTTTTAGTTTTTTTTATTTTCAGCTAACTTAAACCACTGCTTATGTGTACTCTGTGTGAGTTGGAGCAGTTCACGGCTGAACAAACTGTGTATCGGCGGAATGGCCGTTTATTTCATACCTGGCCAGTTGCGACTGATTTATACGCGTGTTGGGTGGATCTACTCGATAAATAAATACTCTGTTTCTTACAAAGGGACTAGGAGTTTTTGGAAACACATTTCTTTCATACGACACCTGATTTTGTTGTCACACGCTCCACTCGGTACGGAGCCATTGGTAAGGACGGATTGAAATGTATTAAAGTAGAAAAGTTCCACAAAGCTGTTTAATCAATATTTTACAAATTACGCAAATACAAACATTTAGCGAAATAGTTCAGCAAATAAAGATTAAGAGATCTCGCCAACATAAATCTCTCGAACAAAAGTAATTGCTTTCAAGTCGACACACATTACCAGACAAGAGACGCGACACTCGGATTCATCGAGTCGGCTTTTTCTACCGAATTGTGGCTATAAAAATAACAGCGTCTTGCGAAATTGAAGGTTTTCACTCGACCTCAAAGCATTACTGAAAAATAACAAAGCAACAACTCAATTTTCCATTGAACATACCTATAACTACATAGTTGTCTACATGGTGGCATATCAGGCAAGGCAAAATTAAAATTTCGCAGAAGATTGTTGGTACGGTCAGGAAAAAAGTCTGGTTTATTAAGAACGTTCTTAAAAGAGCCTTTGCTGAGCGCTTCGAGGATGCTACGTCGTAGCGAAGGTTACGCGTTATTGCTGCGATCGCGTAGCATTTCCCGCGTAGCCTTCGTAGATGCGACGTTCATCGCTTGGTATTTTTAAATTGAATTTTTCGCTCTGATTTATTATAAATTTTCATCAATTGCGTTTTTTTCATTTTAATACACCAGTAATTGTAGTACTAATGATAGGAGTGCTAATCGAAAATTTGGGTGTGTGAATTTCCGTTTTTCAAGTTTTAAGTAGGTATCGAGTTCGTAGGTTTTCGCGATTGTTACATAGGAAATTAAACTATGTTTTCGGATCTAAATCGCGAATATTTGTTTTTTCACAATTCCATGCCATGACATGGTCAGCCGTGACTATGAAACCAAAATAGTTTAATTTCCTTACTTTTTATATTTTTTCATATTATTGTCCTGATATATGAGCGGTGATAGTACAGTGCGAGAAAGGTTGTTTTTCATTCAGAGGTCGATGATTCGAATCCCTGTGGCAGCATATGAATTTAATTTCTAAGTTTTGTACTTTTGTGAATGTTTAGAAGCAATACCTTTCACTAACCGTGGAGCAATACATCGAAACTTCACAACCCAAAACGTGTTATTTCAGCAACCCGCATTGGCCAGCGCGCAGCGCGGTGGACCATGACCTAAATCCTCTTCTTAGCGGAGACCCGCACTCGACATTGTGAAAGTATAATGGCGTGACGATGATGATGATGACGATATGACGTAATAGAGTACTTTCAAGCATATTTTGCGTGCAGAAGCTCTTGAACCGAAGGCCGCGGTGCGGTTGTACCTATACGCGCCCGTCGTCGTCGTCGCCGTCTGATAAGCTCTATTATATTTGCATACAGAGAGTCCGTTCTATTTATTGCTGTATTTGTCCACCCATTTCTGCGCCATATGATTTGTATATAGCCCACATACAGGGAGATACAAAAAGGTGATTTATCACACTACACATCAAAATAAAACAATTAGTTTACACATATATGTCAATACAAATATTAAAATTCTAAATGTTCCTATTTTCTTTTTATAATATCTTGTGACGGGACGAACAAGTCGTGCGCTGATGGTAAGCTACACGCCTGTCCGTAACAGTTACAGTGCCACTCAGAGCTTCAAATCGCAAAGATCTGAGGGGCACTGCCACTGCGCCCGTCACCTTGAGACATAAGTAGACAAGTCCCATGTGCCTATAATTTCACCAGCACACTTCCCATTCAAAACCGGAACACAGTAATGTTAACATTACTGCTTGGGGGCAGAAATAGGTAAGGTGGCACTACTTCCCTGGACGAACTTTTTCACACTAGGTAGTAGAGCTCCTTGTGAAAAAGTTTAAATGCCTGTAAGCACAGGCATTTAAAACTAATGTATTGTTAAATAATGAAACATCCTGTTTAAGAGCATAGATTGGTCCATGAAAAGTTGATTCATGATATTGACTTCATTTACTTATATTGTGGTCGGTAAAAGAATAACCAACTGAATTGCCGCGGCTCAATTGTTATTTGTCTAACTCGTACAGATATTTTTTATTGTCTCATTTGGAAATAAACTATTACTATCATTGTCTAAACTAAAGAAAGATGTCATACTTGGCTTGGTTTTCATATAATAAGTATTTATTGTTAACGATGCGTTACACCGACGAAACACAAAAATGCAAAAAACAAAAACCATTGAATCGTATCAATTTGTTACAAATGTTAAAATGACTCAAATATTTATATAATTATTCTTCTCTTTGTTCAAAAAGAGCTCACAAACGTTTCGTCTGGAGCAACGATCCCGTTGCAAGTAATCACAACATGCAATCGTCGAGTATTTCATTGGAGTCCAATGCCGGGCGATTAGGACGGGCAGGGGATACACTCAGTGCGCCCGCGTGGTGAGACACCATGAAAATCAGGAGCGCTTCATCAGGTGCGTTTTTCACATCACAAGATCCGCAAGAGTGTTTACTATACACCAGCGCTTGTATGAGCTTATTAAGATTGTTTTACCACTAGTCATAGATTGAATGACCCTAAGTCCGACAAGATGCTTCAATAGTAGAAATAAATATTTTTTATATGTCATACTCATTTGAAATGCCCAAATAGTTCCAATTTAGTACATTATTTATTTGCTTATGGACAATATGCTTCTGCTGATATATCTACAACACGCAATGTTGAAATTATTGGCCATAACAGTTGCAGTGCTACTCAGAGCTTTAAATCGCAAACATCTTAGGGGCACTGCGCCCGTCACCCTGAGATTAAGTTGCCAAGTCCCATGTGTCTGTTTATTTTTTAATTTTTTTTTTCAATTTTCATCAAAATCACTTCTTTTGTAGCCAAGCCTAATTTTGAAGGCATAAACTATTTTTTTACCTATTTTAAAATAATCTTTAAAAAAACATTGTAACATAACCTAATGTTTAATTAATAATATAATTTTTATAAACACGAAACAAATCTCTCACGCTTGAATATACTGAATACACGCGATAATTAACGTACTATCAACTTAATTTTAGGAAAAACAATGTCACATACGAATAATAAACAAAATAAATGGGTATCTCACAAAAACAGCAGGTACATAGTCTCGCTATGACGTTGACGTGACGAAGGAATGAGCAGCAATGTGTCGGGCGGTCGCTACGCCTTTTATAATTATGAGATTGTAAACCAGACTACTGAGCGGGGTACTTATACTATAACATATCAGTAATATTTGTTATAACTTCTCGTCGTGTGTGTATTTTAGCTCCATCGACATCGAGTCGAGCTAGAGTCAATCAGGCAAGCAATCAGGTGCTCTTATTCTCAAGCTACGCTTATACACGCGATACGAGATGAAGGTATGCGATACGAGACACCCTCGTCTAACCGCGCGCCTCGCGGACGGGCCCTTAACGCAGCGATTGTTTCAAGGAGCGAACAGCTTTGTGAATGTGGAAGGAGTCAAAAAATGGACGAGAAGTCACAATTTGTAATAATCAAGATGTCTTCTCTCGATAATTTTGTGTACTGAGAAACAGCCCCAAATCTTTCTACATTAGTTTTGATTACAGTGACCCTCTCTACCAACCCTGAGGCTATGCGAGAAGGGCACTATAATCTGTGCTCAGGCGCGCTCACTTCCGACGCCGAAAACAAAAACGACGTCTCTCCAGTTCCCAATAACCTAAGCTGCTGGAGGGACCGGAAGACATCTAGCTTTTTCTATACTAGCTCTCCGATATGCATATTTACTGGCGAGATGCCTGTCGCAGTGTCCTGCGACAATGTCCGCATAATGGGTAGCTTCCTACTTAAAGAGAAACTCACGCACCCCGCGCGTCTCGTCGCTTCAGGCCCTCAACTAGACCGCTACTAAGACGCGCTAGCTGCTCACGAGACAGAAGCCCCGGACACATGCAATCGGGGCAAACAAGCATGTCCGTCTCTGCAGCTAACCACAAGCCCGAGCGAGTCCATACCCAAGTCCGGGTCCACCAGAGACGCCCGCTGTACCCTGGTCTTGCCGTCGAGCCCGTAGTCTCTCCGGAAAACCCTATCTCTCGGGTCGGTAGATAGGGACATACGGAGGGGATGTACTGAGAAACAGTAGTAATTCCTTATACATACGGGCATTTCTGCCGCTGCTATTTTTGTATTAAAGACAGAATGGGATGACATGTGAAACTCTCTGGCCGCCTTCGTCGTGGCTCCACGGCAGCGTGGAACGCGTCACGCGCGCTATTCCGTCAGCAATATTGTCTAAAGCAATTTGTATGTAAATCAATTGTACTTAATGCTATTTATGTCGATGGTTATTGGGCATCACTATTACTCGCACAACAATTTCGTCAAGAACAAAAAACAAGTGTAACGTCATGTAAATAGAGTTGGAAATTCGGTAAAGTTGAAAACGGGATTAAAGGCAGGTTGCAATAAAAAATATCTGCAGAGTTCTTACAGAATTGTTAATAAGAGATTGTGTGTCGGCAGAGGATTATGGTGGCTGTAAATTTTATTACATTATAAATAAGAAATTTATGAAGCCGCTTTATCTGCGGGGCGTGAGGCGAGGAGAGGAGCTCAGCACCGGTTGATGGGCCAAATATGAATATATTCCATAAAATGTTAAATAAATCGATGCAGTTAAACCACAATGGGTTATTGAGTTTATGACACGAGTTATTAAATGGTGTTTTTTGCTAAAAATCCATCTTCACACATTTACGCGCTGTTTTTTTTTCATTTATATGCTCCTTTTTAATTACTTATACGCTAAACACTTTCGCCAAGAGTTTGTGAGGTTTACGTACTTAACAGGTGTTATGATGACGTGTCATCAATAAGATTTTTGTATTTATTTCAGTAAACGAATAATTCAATAGTAGTCGACTACCTCCAGTCCAGCCTGGAGATATCATTTGTATCATCTGTTAATTTATAAGACGTGCGCGGTCTTGTCGCGTCGCGTCGCGTCATCGCGATATCGATGGGCAACTTATCAAGCCGCTGAGGGCCTCCAAGTGGGTTAGCCCTCGGCCGACTCGCGCAAATAGAACAACAAATCACGCGTATCGGATTAGCCTATAAGTTATTTATGTGCGCTGACGAAGACCAGAACGGCGTCACAAGCTGGTAAGAAGCAACGTGGACGTGGTAACCTTATCTAATAAAAATACTATAACGTCTTCCTAAACCTGCTAACAACGTGTCAAGTGTAATCACTTGGTAATCCAAAGACCTGACCTGTCTCTCACTGGCTAGCAAAAAGGCGATTGTATGTAGGTACTGTACTATGGCGAATATTTAAAACGGGTTATTTTTGTATCACGAAGACGTGTTGCATATAATAGGAAACGTACTGTCACTGTTTTGAAATAAAATGCCGTATCTATATCGAAGAGAGTCGTCTTCGCAACTCCCCGTCTTTGGACACAAGTGACTATTTACTGGCTGTCAGCGCATCGCATGACCGCATATCCGATACACCCTTAATTAGGCGACGAAACTGTGTATTTACTTGGTTAAGAAGTATCTAGGAACGAAAATAGTAGATTGGCGATTTTATTTTGCTTGTAACGAAGGTTTATTAGTAGCAGTTGTACCAGTACTTGCCGTGATTTGTATGGAATCAAGTTTGTGTAAGGCGTAACTTTCAAACATTACTAAGAAATTTATAACAATTGCATGGAACATAAAATACCTATAACGTTTGTCTTTTAATTATGATGTAGGCATCTACAGGGGATGACAATGTAGAAACGGTTTACTATCTTAAGTAAAGAAAAGCTTTTACACAATTCTACTGATTCTCAAGTCTACTGGAGTCGTATCCGTATGGGATTGTATCATTGTCGTGTCGCGATAAATCAGTCACGTTGTAGCTGCGGCGACGGCGAGAGCAACCCTCTCCTTGAGACTGACGTCTTCGACTCCGCAAAGGACTCCCACCCATTGGCCACATGCGATCAGATTGTCGATATGCTCTGTATTTATATATGTCTTTACGAAAACAAGCTATTTTACATCGAAGACTCAACTTTTCGTGACGTCAAAGATAATTTTGATTTCAATTTTCAACGCAACCGCATCACATTATTAATAACCTGATGCTGTTATTTTGCGAAATATGGAGATGCCATTGAGATATTTAAACCCCTATAATAGTATACAATAGCCCGTGCTGCGGTTAAATCACATACTTATGTCTAAACATATCGCAAATCAATTTTACGGCGGCGAGATAACGCCGGGATTAAACCAACGGCAAATTGCAACTTTTACGATTTCATACGACACGAACCCTGTCATAAACAAAACTCCGGACAGCCGAAAATATAAACATTCAAAATACCAAATAACATTAACGAAAAAATCGCCATGACTTGCGAATACAATTTCATCGAATAATCAAGTACAGACAAAGAAATTCGCGAGGCGCGCTCATAAATCAAAACATGAGTAAACGCCATTTTTGGACGATCGTAAATTTTAGACATACCTACAGTTATTATATTTTTTTGTAGACCAACCACAGACTATTAGAACACCAAAAGTTCATCTCTCCTGTGTATCCCGTTACAGAAACTCTTTGCACTAATATTGAACTGTCCATGCCTTTTTTGGAAGGGTGCTGTATTTCAGCGTTGGCAAGACGAAAATGCGGGAATTAAAAGGGAACATTTTAAGTACCGGCCCCGTTCGGAAATTGCCACAAGGCCACAGCCACGGCCACGTGCCCACAGCAAATACAATGCTCACAGTTGATCCGATTTTAATGAATGCAACTTATTACGACGGGACAGAGATGATCGTGATTGACGTGACCTTTGCTTTTAAATAAAACAAGAGAAGACAAATTATAAAAATATTGCGTAGGAGAATGATATTATTTTAAATTTATTGTCATTGGATACAAATACAAGTTTTGTGTCATGCTGTAAGTAATATAAGTAAAGGGCAATACGCTGTACATAGTTATATAGTAGCTTAACTATAATACTTAATTGTAGTCGGATAAACTACGCTGGCGACGAACTGTTTCTTGTGCAAAATTCGGATCTATATAACTTTGCACTTAACCGACTTTGACGACATTTTAGTTCGTTTTTACGCCGAAGGTTCTCCTCAGGGCGGCGGGTTATTCAAGCGCTGTCAGCCCTGTATCACACAACTTTTTTGCTGTGGGTCAATCTGCCTAATTCGTATGCGGTGCCTGGAGGCCGCGGCCGCGCGCATAAAAACCTCGTAAACCTCGCAATTTACTTCGTACATACTTATTTTATTCCGCCGGATTATATCCGCCTCAATGTGACCGTCCCGACGACATAAGCCTCTCCTTGAGGGCTCGGATGCAAATTAGCAATACAAATATCACAATACATACAGTACATAATATGTAACATTTATACAGACAGTAATATTATTTTTCTCACGAAGTTTACTTTATTAAGACAAAACTTCTGTATCGTGCGAGAGTAACTTGAATGTTTCTCTTTAAAATGAACGTTGGTGATAGTACTTCGATTCCGTTATTTTCAATTTCGCACGACCGCTGACTTTAGAGAGCCAGTTACCATAAAATAAAACAGCGGATCGTCTGCGTTGAAACGGCGAGCACTGAGCCAATGTCGGCGGTAGTAAACGCTCAGGTTCGTTTATGGGGTCCGCTATCCGCCTTAAGTTTTCAATCGGGGCCGCCCACCGTTCGTTTCAATCGCTGCTGTGCATAAACAAACAGTTTGCGCTTTTTACACTTTACAGCGACCCTCATAAACGCGGCCAACAAGCCGCACCGAATCAGCGTTTTGTTCGGATACACTCGTTTAGTTAGTGGTGAGAAAACTATGTATATCGGGCATATCGACAGTCAAAATGAATACAGTCCGTCAAGGCTCCAAATGGGACCCATTAGCTCGTAGCGTCGCTGTCGTAGCAAGACGTCTTGTCATAATATGGCACTTTTATGTCGACAATGTTGTAGTGACAAGGATTCGAACATGTCAAGTACCGATATTGCCTTAGAGACAGACTATTTACTGCGCCCCAACTCCGTTTAAATTACAAACTTAACTTCAATAATCTCGCTTTGAACTTGATTGCATCGACAACTGCCTCGTCCCTAAACTCAATCGGTTCATCTTAGAGGCAGGATAAGGCACCCGCTTCACTACAGCTATTTGCGTTTTATTCGCCCGGGGCCGCCGGACGATGCTTTATGTCCTCCAGGTAATAACCTCTTTGACGGACAGTCTTCGCAAAATTGTCACACACAAACGGAATAAGACGACGTCAACCTTATGTCGTCCAGTATAGAGTTGTATAGATAGCGTGGTGAAGTTGGTGGTCCAACAAGGGGTACAGAGATAAAAGTAAACGGATTATTGGTGTATACATTTCTGCTCAGAGATCTGAACTGTCCGATCGTTTGCTAAAGCTGCCGACGTATGAATAGCGCTTGCGTGCCAATCCGTCCAAAGTATTATCTTTCAAAGATTTCAGACATTTGAATTCGTCTTGAAAACAAAAAAGTTTATACAAAATACTGTGAACTTTATTTTCGTAGATAGTGCATGTGGGTATTCTTATAATATTTCATAACTTTAGAACGTTCTTGTATTTTTCGTGCTTTGGCAATAATGCTAAATTAACAATTCCTTTAAGTCATCCTTTTACTACTTTTCTATGTAAATGAACGTTCAAATATTTCATAGCAGCATTCCTGTAGTATTTGCAGCGTCAATTAAGAGATGTTTATTGCACGCGCTGAGCGAGTGGGCGAAATGAGAGCCCGAATGTATGCGCCGCGCGCCGCGGGTGTTTCTCGACGATGTATGCAAATGCAGTCACCTTGCCAGGAGACGCTAGGACGTCTCTTGAGGGGAATAAAATACGGCCAAAATAAGGTTTCATTGTAATTTTTTATTGAATTGATATTCAATTATTTTTCGTGAAATTACTCCACTAGTTTGTTACAATTATTAATACAAAGATCGAACACTCAGAAAAAATTCCTTCGATCCGGCCGGATTCGAACCGACGTCTTCTAGCTTACCGTGCCAGACGCTATCAACGACTTTTTAGCCGTAGCGCCATCTATGAGAAATCTATGAAAGATTTATCACCCAGTTAGTACCTTTACAGCTACCAGTCCTGGCGAGAGATGTCGCTATTCACTGTATTTTAATTTTTTATTGAATTTATATTCAATTATTTTTTTGTGAAATGACTCCACTAGTTTGTTATAATTACTAATACAAAGATCGAACACTCAGAAAAAACTAACACTAAGGTGATAAATCTTTCATAGATTTCTCATAGATGGCGCTACGACTAAAAAGTCGTTGAAAAACCAAATACAAAGATACGACGCAAGCACGTGGAAAAATTCGTGAGGTCCGCTGGTTCGTTCCGTGGTTTAGTTGGTATAGCGTCTTGCGTGATAAGCTAGAAGACGTCCGTAAGATTTCATTGGTTAGAGAATTCATTTTTTCAAAAAACCAACTGTTACGGCACCTTATCAGTCAGGTATAGGTACGCGATTTTACATTGGAAACAAAATTGTGTAATTTGCAATATAATATCGACATTTACCTAGATAAAATGAATAAATTCGTTCCGTAAACTGAAATTAATTATTATAACCGAAATACAAATACTGAACCGTTATTCTATTCGTCAGTAATCAATAGGCGTTCCACCGGTGGGCACGTGTCTCCACTAAGGCGAGGATCCGCAACATCCGCCCTTCCACTCTTTCCAACGGATGTGAATTTGTTTTATTAACAAGGTTTTTATCGTCACCTGATTTTTAATTATTTTATGTTTCTTCTAACCTAAACATAAGAGTGTCTCTGTAAAACTACTCATTATCTAGTCTACATACGGAGCAAGGACAAGAAAGCAATTATCACCGCCGCCCCTTCGGAATTAGGCGCGACGCCATCACACCGCGTAGGTACCTGTCATTAACTGTCTTTGTGACGTCATCATTTTATTTGAAATATGCTGAATGATCTCATCATATTAGATGATTTTCTTGGATGGCACCGAGGGAGATGATTTTGAAAATTTAGTCCATATACAGAGGCTGAAATTGTCGACCACTATGGGGCTTAACCTAATTATGGTTTCAGCGGTGACATTTTTTCTATACAGATAATACCGACTTTGCATAGTTAATTGGATTCTGTTGACATCACTATAAACGAGTGACTCGTATACGGCAGCAATTGCGTGTCGAACTCGAATCTATGCGGCGAATGGAATAATGGGTGAATAATTAGAGATTAGGCGCAAAATCCAGCGCCATCAACACGGCGGGCGGCGGCGTGTTGCTCTGCGCCGGACGGTGAAATAGTGCTCTCAAAAATGTCAACGTAACTAGAACAGACTCCACACGACGAACTCAACGTCGAATATAAATGATACAATTAACGATAATTTTGTTTGAGTTCTACAAACTAACAAAGACAAAACTGAACTCGAGGGATAGGTACAAATAAAATGTAATTTTACTGTGAACGCCTTTGAAAAGGCACGTGTGTCAATTATTATTTGTAGTATTCAATTTTTTATTTTGTATTATTTTATTAGTTGCTTTAAGAAAGTTATTAAACAAAAAACTCGTGTGATTTTGAACAAAAATGTGTAAGCTTAGACGTCCAATATAGTGTAATTAATAATAAGTAATACAAAATAATGCGTGTTAATATGTGTTAATTTCGCTTCCAGCAAATTGCAGTAGGGCGATTGTTCTGTGGGCAGCGGTGTGCGATGCAGTGCCGGCTGCCGCGGTGGTGGCGGGTCGATTGCGCCACCCGCGTCCTCACAAAGATCGCCGACAACAATCCACGTCAATTTGCGAGCTGACAAGGTGCGGTCGCGAACCACTGCTCTCTGCCGAAACCATCGAGTGGAATACGGTAGTGCACACTTCTAAATCATCTCAGTACAGAGTACTAAAAAACCGATCTCAAAAGTTCATGGAATTACGTCTATTTGCTAAGTTTTATTGAAATCGGTTACCGGAAAGTGAGCGCAACCGGATCATCCCCTAGTTTGCCACCCTTAAAGATGGATTTTCCTCAAATTTAAATGGGACCAATACTGAGGTACCAATACTGAGCCCTCTTTCCTATAAAAAGAGAATCATCAGGATCGGTTCACAAATATTAGCCGGAATTACGCGTAACATACATACAAAAAATACTGTCGGAATGAAAACCTCCTTTTTTGAAGTCGGTCAAAATTTCAACAATAAGCTATTGCAGACAATTTTTTTACAGACTTTAAATAGATTTATTGTGTAGGTAGCAGTATTTGCAAATACTGACATTGATAATAATTTCTTTGCATTTTGGTGTATTTTTGGATAAGGAGACTGTGAGACATTGGAGCCGGTGAAATTTTTGTCTTCTGATTAGACAAGCCGAATAAAAATAATAAAAAAGGTAATGAATAATTGTACTTGCAAATACTCTACGATTTCTTTGTTCGCGATCAAACAGTCAGATCAGGCAGGTCCGTAGTTTTGCGGCAGCAGTGCTCTCGCGCGGTCTCTGCCACCGCCGCCGCCGTCAGTGTGTGGTCGTAATTTACTGCGTCCGTTCACACGTGGAAATGATGCCTCCACTAACTGCCCGTTGTTCACGCGACGAATCCACGATGATAGACAACACTAGTGACTGTTTGGTAAATTATGAAACGGCAAATGAAAAGGGTTCGCAATCATCAAGATAATATTTCTTTTCTTTCATAATTGTCGTAATAATTGTCCGATATACATATATCCAGCAATTATCCGCATAGTTTTGTCTCTTTCATTCTTGACTAAATATAACAACAGTGAGAAAACTAAATAAATATGAAGAAAAATAGCATTTTGTTGTTCCAATTAATACTATAAATATAAATATAATCATCGTATGTTCGTATTAATCATTTCGAACCCTGCATATAAATCATCAGATTACCTAATTTTTTTATATCGTGTTATGATTTTCTCAATTTCTGAAAGATTCATAAAAACATAATAGTACATTAGATTTGTTTTGTGTAAAACTTGTACATTACGATCCGTTGCTCGTGTACTAAGACCCTAATGCGGTTCTGTTTTCATGTGGCTTTTCTTTACTTCAGATAGTTATACCTGATTGAATCCATATCTGTGCAGATTTCCCATCTTACGCAGCGCGAAGCGGCAGCGGCGGTTCCGCGGGCGTGCCCGCAGCGCTAGCAAAGAGATAAACTCGTTGTTCCAATACACACTAATCGTTTCTCATAACACCTATCAGATGTTTGTATTGCCAGTTGCTGATAATTGGAGCGAACTCATTGTGAGAAATGATAACAGTTGTCTTAGTTAGGTTACAGCACAACAACAATAAACGTTCATCATCACCATCCATAGCCTGACTTCACCCACAGCTGAATATAGGCATCCCGTACTTTGTGCCATCCACAACGAACAATAAACAGTTTCAACAAATATTTCCCGTTAATTTGAACTGTCTTTTGGAGATTTATAAACACAAAAGCTCACTAAAGCATTGCCAACTACCTAATATACCATTTTTAAGGCTCTTAGGAGATGTAAGTGGTTTGGAACAATGCCATTGTTATTGTTAATACAAGTAAATCAATTGGAAACAGTAATAAACCCTATCAGCCTCCGAGGTTAATATTCATGCCGCTACCTTGGGTGGGAAAGAAACAACCAAGATCAGGAAGTCAATCGCGGAACCTGAAGCTACATTGTGTATTACCTACATTCGAAAAAATCAATTACGAGAAGCGTCCTCTAATTTCCCAAAATTACTGTCTGACTTTGCAGTAAGGTATCGTCTGCCGTGTTGTAAATGTCTGTCAATCTTTATTTACGATTGCTTACAACTGGCTTACAGTTTGTTCAAGAATAAGAAGTAGGATGCTGACAGACAAGACCTATTGTTTACGATAAATAAAAATATGAAAGAAGTGGCAATCGCCCATATCGCTCATAAAGACTGAACGTAAATTCTTTTGGTGCCCACAATTTTATTAACAGCTTCGATTGTAGATTATTTATACACATGGATATTTAATGGCTTACAGAACTTAGGGCAATTAATCCAATTGCACCTACTATTATAGTATACTTTTAATCACAGCCTTTATTATCATAACTTTTCCGTCGTTGGATTAAATCATATGATCTGAAACCCCAAGAAATAAAGAAAGTTGAACAAGAGCAAAGCAACAATTACGTCAGGCAATCAACATGGATTCATTTCATTCATTTCAAGATTGCTCCCGGCGGTATATTTTTGCTAATCCGACGTGAACTTAATGCGAGAAGTTGAAATTGAAATTTGATCCTACGGTCGTTCGCTGTTGAATAAATGCGTAGTAATTAAGTGAATTACGGTCGCGGGATGCAATTGGCATTTGTGGGGCAATAAAAATATGTCACACTAGTGCCTTTATGCCATAGCTGCATGTTTCGTGGCGGAATACGTTCCTTCCTAAATTAAGCTAATCTTATAATGACTTCTTCTTAATTTTATAATTTAATGGAACGTTTCTATAAAAAAATAGTTTTTAGTTATACATAAAAAATATAAAACAAAACACAAGCAATGACTCCTGGATTTAAGAAAAAGTTGTTATCAACGCTATGTGTGTTAGGTACTTCATTGATGTTTAATTAATACACTGATAGCAAACGCCTGGACGGATTATTTTGGAGTATGGACCGGGCATGGGTGTGTGACGCCACGTGCGTTGACACAATTGTCATCCCATCCCATCTCCAACACATCAGCAAGAGAGCTGGCTCCGCAGCTGAGTTGGCGGTAAGAATAAGAAGTAATAAGTACCAGGTTCTCGGCTACGACTACCAATTTATAGTCTTTGTAGTCGAAACCACGTTCACAGACGGACAGAATCGTTTGAAGCTGATTACCTCTCGTCACATTTATATCATGACGTTTTATTTATCGTTGGACTACTTTTCCATTGTCACGACAATCTGTTGTCGTAACGTCAAAACAGTGATGAACGACCGTTAATAGTTATAATTATCAATACAAATATCAAACACTCAGAAAAAATTTCTTCGATTCGTACCGACGTCTTCTAGTCGACTATCTTCTTTCATATCGTGCCAGATGCTATACCAACTAAGCCACGGAACGAACCAGCAGACCTTACGAATTTTTCTATGTGTTTGTTGTCGTGTATTTTACGTTATGGTCCGTGGAGTCCCGGTGCCCTTCACTTGGATAAAATTTTATCCAAAAAATTAATAGACCGTCTGGGAAACCCAAGGTAGCAGCTACCTTGCCCAACGCATTAGTAGAGCCATTCGAAGGAGGAACATAGCTAGCATCTTGCGCACCTTGCCGCGGGGACCCAATTTCATTCAATTTTATAATTTAATCCTAGTTTTACTTCCTAGTATTTAAGCTTTTATTGTATAAGGTACAATGAATATTATGAAAATAAAATAGATTAACGTACTTACTCTGTCAATCCGATCTCTGTTTATAAGTACAAGATAGTGAACCGTCGGACCACGTTTGCAATGTCATTACATTTCTTTTCTCTATAAAGACAATAAGTGGAATTGAGTAGCACAAAAATTGACATTTGCCTTAGTAATAACAAAGCTTAGATTTAGAAATTTATATAACACAAAGTAGTACCTAATTAGTAGATGTAATGAATTATTTACTTTTGGGTGAACATTAAATGCAGTTGTTGAGCTTTTCATAGTCCGTGAGTTTCATTAAATACATAAATACGTAGTTAAAATGATTGCGAATTTAAATGCTTTTACAAATGTATACTTATAAAGGTAGCGTAGTGTTATTTAAACTACCAGTTGAAACCCACAAGTACAAATAGAGGTGCTTGTTAAGACACAATTAAGTGTGTGTTGACTTTTTGATAGCGGCCGCTTTACATTAACGACTACGAGTACACGAGTACCTCCACGACGGCGCGGCGGCGCGGCGGCTGAGTGCTCGCGGTAATGGCGGCGTTTGTTTGTTGCTATCTTAATTGATCGCTTGTTTGAGGAGGTGACGTCGTTTAGGTGTTGTTTAGATAACAACAAAATGTATACGGCAATGCGATACGCGGTTTAAGAATAACATAAACAATGTCTGTTAGCTAACTCAAAATCTAGAATCAAATTGGTACGAAAGTTACTTGCTGTGTATTTATTATCGATTTGCAAGAGTAACCCTAAGAACATTAACTTGGTAATGTTTAATTTAGCATCACGCGTTTCACTTATAATCCACTATTTAAGCGGTGAGTTAATCCCGCGACGAAACACACGCGCGCGGTCGCACACATGGTCCACGCGCGCTCGGCCATTATCATAATTGAATATTCCATTGTACGTGCCTAATGCCGTTACGCACCTGATATAAACTAGCGCTTGCATCGCTGCCAATTCCACTGCATACCAAATATAAACAACGAAATGCAAGCCCTTTTTGCTTGAATGCAGGACGAGTGTATGATGTTACCTGTACGTGGAGGGTGGCTCGACACGCCATCTGTCGTCGCGACAATGCACGGATTTATTGTTGCCAATGCATTCTCTCGCTAACGCGCTTGTGGGATGCAGTTTTTTGTCGGCTATCAAGTTTCCATTAGCTAATTTCGTATCGATCGCCGGTGAAACTTTCACCGGCGCAGCCGCTCGCAAATTCGCAATTGATGGATCGTTTTTATTCATTTCAACTGTAAACGAATGTGTAAAATTTACAAATTCAAATTTTATCGAGAGTGGAAATGCGGTGCATAATTTTTGTTTAATTTTTTTTACCAACAGAAGATCTTTTAAATTTTACTTTATAGATTTAGAGATGTTCTAGAAAGGAAAAAGCAGAACGTGTCGTAGTCTCTCATGTTAATATTTTGTTGTCATTCCGTAATAGCCGGTGCGCGGCTGCAGCACATTTATATTAATTGAAATCGGCGCTCCAAATGGGTGCTGTCACCGCGAGGGTACTTCTTCTGAAGGGCTGCGGCCATCTTCACTCCGTCCGCGCCGCGTCCCCTGAACATCTGCATTATCTTACCTCGGTCACCCCACTCGTTGCATGAAGCATTCACTAAAGTGCATTTGCCATTCTGTCCGTCTAACCTTACAATTACTTTTCTGAACAATGTACAATCCGAATACAACTCTAACCTAACGGGCCCTCAGTATAGTTCAGAGATTTTGAGTTAAGGCGGTTTGGAATTGCGCTTGCCTAAACGATGATAAGTTATATTCGGCTCTCTTTTGGGAATAGCAGCTGTATTATTCTGTACTTGGGTTGTATTTTGTTTACTGAGGCAGGTACAGTGATCGCAGAGTACGGACCGTTTAAGCTAAGAGGGTAGTTCACATGTTGGCGGCGCGATTTATCAAATTTTATTCGTTCGAGGGCACGACATGTGCGTGGATGGCGCGGACAATTGCTTAGGTGCGGCGCGGTGGCGCGGGGGGCGAGGTATGCGAATTAAATATGGAACGAGGTGGCTAATGGATTAGCCCAGATGAGCGTCACCTCGGTGCAGATGCGACTCGGCACACTCGACACTCGCGCGGCGATGGCGGGATTGATTGGATTCCGCGCGGAGGTCGGATCCGATTGAGGGGATTGCCACTGCTAGTAGGTGCTCTTTTGTTTCATTCGAGGAACATGTGCGCACTTTAATGCAAATATGGCGCCCTCGAACCGCTGTATTAAGTTACGGTGTAATAAAAAAATATTCGTATCATCTTCCGACGATGAATTGCAACATCCAGCTCTACCTCCAAACGACATAAAAGTAATACGAAGGAACAGCAAATGACACCTCGTAATATCACTGTCATCTCATATATATCAAGCCACAGCGGCGGGTGAGCTGGGCAGTATGTAACAAGGTGTAATTTGTGCAAGATGCAGGGTGATCGATCACGGCGAGAGACGTTGTGACGTTATTGCGCGCACGTGTGTCGCGGTGAAATTGCGCGTCTGTCCAAAGTCAGCGTCCGCCGCCGCGCGGGACATGGCCATCGTTCGCAGAACATACATCACTTACTCATGTTCATTAAGTTAAGGGTAAAAGTACTCTAGGATATGAGGTAAACTTTTGTACACAGGAAACAATAGTCTTTCAACAGTAGCGAAATTAATTACTCAAAATCTGTTTGCAGGACTACCCGTGAAGTTCATTGTTACGACTATAAATTAAAACTTAGAATATTTCAATTGATAATTATTTACCGCAATTTAGTTGGTTTTACGGCCAAAATACAAATATGAATGACGTTCGCGAAACTGTCAACAATTGCTGTCTTTACAGAGCGAGGGTTTTCCGCGCTGATTCGTTTTTGCAGTCAGTACGAGGTACAACAGTGGTGTACGGCAGCCCACCTATTCACGTGGGTGATGGATTGCGGCGTCGATTAGGGCCGGCGCTGACCTGTTCTTTCATATCTCGCTAATGGCCTACACACGATGCTCACCCTTGTCTACTGCTCACTAGAAGTGTCAATCGCCTGAATATACCAAATGTCTACTTTTACGGTGGAGATCTCAGAATTTATGGCGATCTAAGGTCCGCGTGAGTAACATTTTAATACGCACTAAGTGTCTCTACACTGAAGGCATGTCACAGCATGCAATGGAACGAGTAATATCAAATCTTTAAAAATCATAGCAAAACAAAGTGAGATTAATTAAATTTATGTATACATTAACTGCCTCCTAGGCCGAACGGTTACCATGCCGGACGGCCACGCAGAAGTCTCAGGTTCGATTCCCGGGCCGGGAGAAATATTTGTATGGCCTACATTTATTTCTTATTAAATTTATATACATTACATTTGAATTTATAATAATTCATAAAATATCAAAATTTTATAACACTTTGGTTTATTTACAAACTTTACTTGTAATATTATATTATGTGTGATTTCAAATTCGAAGTGTTTCGCAGTCTTTTTATGTTTTGGCATTTTTAATTCTTCCTGCAAAGTTAAGTCGATGATGGTACCTGTCGGTTGTGTCTGTCAAATGTACAAGGGTCATTACTTAGGCTATCGCTCGCTGTAATTAATACACGTTGCCTTTTTGCCCTCGCCCGCCCGCACCCGCCGCGCACCCGCCGCGCACTGCCACCGGCGGTGTCAGACCCCGCCGGACCACGGGAGAGGTGCGAAAATTGCCTCCAAATTGGATTGGGGAAAATAATTTTACGTATTGGGACCGCTTCAGAAATGGACAATATAGGAAGTTGAAAATTGTTCATTCATTTCGTTATCAATAATCAATTAAGTCGGCGGCGAATAAGCGGTGAGTTTCCAATTTTATAGTAGTTGCTGAACAATCATGAAATTTACTGAAATTGGATCGCAACGGATCGACACTTGATTGCCAAATCTACGTTAATTATCTCAACTCATTCTTCAGATCACCTATCCATAAAAGCTTTTTAACAGCGCTCTCCTTTAAAATGAACCATGCGTGGCCATCAATAACACAAAACATAACTCTGTCAATAGCTTGAACACTGTGCATCCCCGAAGGCTCGTCTCAGTAAATCAGCGACTGACACCAGAGGCGACTGCGCCCTGTGCCAGGTACACGCATCAAACAGTAATTAATCTCCCCTCTGCTCCCTGCACTGCCTCCCCGCGCCCCCCGCGCCCCCCACGCCTGGCGGCGACAGTGCGGCGCCGATTCCAGGTGACCACGACCTGACGGGTACCGTTTACAAATGGGAATTAAATGAGATTTTAAATGTTTTTTTTGTAAAACATAATAATAAATTAATAAAAACTTTATGTTGCATTTCAATGATCACAGAACTTACATGAGGTTGGAGCCATGCAGTATGTAGAATATGAATATAAACAGAACAACAAACCTAGTTTTGAAAATTACTATTTCGAGATTGGTTAGTAAATAACGAAAAAGATACTTAGTTCTAAATGTTCGGTAAGTAATTGTTTATTGAACTTACTTCGTTATTAAGTAAGAACTTATTAAAAATGCGTGTGTGCGCGCCGTAACAATTATGAACTGGCACGAAATTGATTTCGTCCAGCTCTATTAACCATGGGATGTGTAGTTTTACATCGTTTGTATCATAGTTACATGCTTCAGTTGTGCAGGCAATGTTGATAAACAGAATCCTGTAACGGGAATGCAACCACGTACTCAGACCGTACTTCACCTTCGTAGGCACCGTCGCCGATCGGCATCGTGTGATTCGTGCTGGTGCATATCGCGTCGCTGTCAAGTGTCTGCTCTGATTGCTCTGTAATTAATCTCACCCCCACACCCAAGCAGCCCTCTGCGTCCGTCGCACTCCCCGCTGACCCCTTGTCCCTGGCTGATGTGTTTAGCATCACGGTCGCAATACGTCATATTTCTCCATCAAATGAGAAGCGGGCTGGTCATCATTTGCCTAGTGGATACAAATAATGTCGGGTGATTGTTTTGGTTCAGTTAAATTAAATTTGAATTGTAGATGTAGAGCTGACCATGATATTGACACTTACGTTAGGTAGACGGTAGTCAGGTACCTTTATCATTCTGTTTTTATTTTTCTATTCAACATATGTAGACAACATAAAAACAACAGGTTGCTTCCAACATACATTTAACGCGACACTGAAGCGAATTCAAATAGTAACACCACGTCGTAGAGTACTGGGTGAAATATTGAAGAAGTCGAAACGCTGCTCTTAACGGTGGTAATGTCTCAATTTGAGCGCAATATGTGCACCGAGTGCAAAGAGCGGATGTGTGCAGGCAGACGTAACGCGATCGGCGCAGACGCAGCGCTACCACCACTCGGCGCTCAGCGATCGCGCGAACGCAATCAAACCACAGTAAAATCTCACTCAGCTGATGGCCACGTTAAAGCCAGTCACACACTGGGAGAATTGAACGTTTTAATTTAGGGCTTATATACCCCAAATTATCGGAATACTGTTAGAAATTTTGGTACAAATTGCATTTTCGATACTACGGAGTTCGCCTGTCTGATAATGAATCACTGAGATAACAATTTTGAACCTGATGTTATTAATTTTTGGAAGCATTCATTTCGATTGAAACATAATGTATCTTCTCAATTTCAAGTACCTAAACCACGACTTGTTCCACTCGGTGTGACCACGGTCCATAACGCACATATAACACTTTTCATATCGTTCAGCGACTGGAGGATAACGCGGGTGTCGCGAGGAAACGCGGGGTCGATCGGTGATTTATAGCGCGCACCGTCCATGCCGGCTGTGCGGGCAAATTGCGCACACGGCGCACTTACTGTCATCTGCTGTTCAGCACAGCTACTGCTGACCGCTTTATCGGCTCTGAAGAATTTTATTGCTTCGAACCAATTTGTTGTTGAGAGAAGTAAAACAGGATACTTTAGGCGTACTTTAACGTAACGTCCAGAGTGTGATACGTCTCTAGTTGGTGTGTCCATAACTTGTTGTGTTAGGAAATAGTTGATGTTTTTGTTAATTACAATCTCATTGGTTCTTCTGCTGAAGTTTTCTAATTATGACTAGAGCGAGGAGAGTACTGTGCATTTGAGCGAGTGTCGTGAGGTCGCGGTGCTGCGGGCGCCGGCGCCGCGGTGTCGACGCAATAAGCGTCGGTTATGAGGCGCATTCCTGCCTGCCGAGTGTCGTCAGCTCTCCGTCGGCGGCTCATACCGCGACGCGGATATTCAGGTCAATTTAGGTGGTTTTCATCGCACTTTTATAGTCAACCATTTTTATATATCAGTAACAGCAATATGTTTTGTTATTAAATGTTAACGAATATACCTTTTCAAAGATGCATGTATATACAGATTTTAAATTGACTTTGCTAGACTTTAACGCCGTCTCTTGTTTTTTAAACGACTGCTACTCGCTGATATGCACGCATAGTACCTGGAGATACCTGAGGGTACGTATCATTTGTAATTTATTAAGTTTAGGAAATCTACCCGTACTGCACTATCCAAAGAAGTCCACCTCGTCTTACCGCGCGGTAAGTAGAGCCATTCGTATGCAGTCATCGCGAGGGGCTCAGACAGACGTCTTCGTTTCACCCCACTGCCCCACCCCCACCGCACCACCTCGTTCGCGAAGGTATGCCGAAACGAGTCTATGAATATGAGATTGTGTATTATGTTCTCTAAGTTGTGTACAGGTTTATATGCGCTGAGTGAATTGCCTGACAAAGAAACCTTATTTACTGAGCCGTGAACATACAAATTGCTGTTCAGATTCAGGTGAATAAACTTATTTATCTATTGTCTGACATGAGGTTTTAAGCGACAGAGATATGTAGAAACTTGTTTACACACAACTCCCATTTGCCAAAAAAAGACTTGCAAAAGTTAAAATGACGTCAGAATTATATAATATATTTATTATTTTACAATACCAAAAATAAATTAAAAGGTCACTTTCTGAAGTAAGTATAGCAACTGTATCCAGAGTAACAAATTTGTGTCCCCATTCGAGGCATCGGTAAAGCAGGCTTAGTGCAGGCTTAAAATAACAAGTTTGGCTAATACGGCGGAAGTGAAATAGATAATTATCAGCGCGTCCACCACCCCGCCCGCGCCCCGCAGCGGCCCGCGTCCCTGCATCGCGACATACATCACACCGCCTGACTGATAACCCTCCTTAGCTGACCGGCGGCGTAAGATATCGGACGTCAGCGAAAATGAAAAATATATGTAAGAATTCCGGCATTTTGGCCACATTTGCCTCAAGCAGTAGTTCAAAATGTCAGCAAAACTCGCAGCTTAGTTTTACTTCTACTCTTCACAGAAAAATTGAAAACGTTGATGTGATTCAGGACAAAGCAAAAAACTGCCATAATAAAGTTTGAAATATTGTTCTATACGATATTGTCGTATGCAGAAACTAAAGTGTGCAGATTGCTCTTAATAAGAAGGCAATCAAGATAGAGAGTTTCCGCTTTGAGCCTCTGTCGTCGACCCTCCGGCCCAGTAGGCCGAAGGGCCGGAAGAAAAAGGCCCTCTTTACCTTCCACTAAAACTAGTAAATAGTGGGATTAACTCGGGGCATAAATCAACCGGCCTCTGGGCGATACCATCGTCCGGATTGAACCTGTGAACTTGTACAGCGACTGCCAACTTCGAGGTAGGTTGAGTTGAGCGCGCTATCTGATAAAACTTCTCTTATTAATGTCCTATTGAACAACTTATTTGGAGGTTATTGCACTTGTTCTTGTGTTTTTATTTTCAATCCGAGAAACCAACTTAGCCGTAACGTTCGTTTTTTCACAGAAAATCTAACACAGACTAGCTATTCATAAAGTAACCACGATTTCAGAGACTAAAGATTATCAGTTCATGGACGACGTCATTTTGGTGGGTGCCAACAGATTAGTTCCCAATGAAATGAAAATGAAATTAACTATAATAAGCAAATAGTTCTCTACTGGTAGAAATTCAGTACGTAAAAAATAAGCTATATACAATTTTATAAGTTATTTTTTCTATAAAATTAGGCGTGGTATACATCTTTACGGTTTTGTTCTATGAAATCTTCTTAATAACTTAAAATGAAAATCATCTAAATTTTTTCATTCAGTTATAAATTGCGTCCAATCAAAGCGCCCCAGCAATTAGGGGCAGATCGCTTTCCATCTAAGAAGGTGCTTCTTATTATTTTTCCGCCGGGGTGGGCCGCGGCCGGGGCGCAGCGGCAGCGGCGGAATCTCGCTCGTTAATTAGCCGGAGTATTTTATTACGGGCAATTTGTACGAATACCTGGCAGATTGTCTGTCTCTCTCCTGTCTCTAAGGCGATTTGTTTTGTTTTTTCTCAGTTTCGAGAAGGGGCGGTGGGAATTCTTTTCGTCATTTTACAGGAAAACCTTTCAGTTTGGTGTGAGGTTTCCGGATTTAATTTTTGACATTACACTGTTTCCCCTTAAGGAAACGGCTTTTATTGTAAGTGTTCAAAGTAAGTTTCTGTTCTTTACTGCGTAACAGGTTTAGAAAGAAAAGGTCTACATCATCATTTTCGTGGTAGAGTCTAACACGTTGGCTTTACATCACTGAAACTAGGCGTAAAATAGAGATCGCAGGAAAATGTTTTCAAAGGTTTAATAGACGCTGGCGTTAATAATAAAATAATCGAGCACAAGAGTCAACAAGGTGAGTCATTGCGTTCCCACGGGGCTGCGACGGTTGTGCGCGCGCGCAGGGCGAAGGCGGCAATTGGCCGAATTGACCGGTATGCGCGCGCGCAACGCTCGCTGGTTTGACCCCACCACTCTTAATTGTCCTCCACCTCAGCACAACAGTGCTGGCCGAGTCGAAGACAGAATTTTATACGGAAAAACAAAACTTACAAGGAGCACAATTTCTAGTTACAAAATTAGTTTTACCTACTAAATATATGTATATTATTAAAGAGTTCAAATCTCCTCTATGAAGACAGCGCGACCCGCTTTATTAAAATGACTGCTTCCATGAATACCCGCTATCAATACGTTCTTTCGATAGGTACTAACACAGGCTTACAAACCTCACAGAGTGTTAACATTCAGTGTAGTTGTTAGTCTTTGGGACGTTATTCACGGTTTTACTTTCCTTTACTTTACTACAAATTTTGTGCTACTCCATAGTCTTCGAAGTATTGCGTTGATGAGGCGGCGTGCGTGGTAGATAGCTCCCATGTGACAATTTAAGTGTTAATGCCGCTTTAAATGTTCGGTTCATTGACAATATCAATGTGACTAGATGCTTTCGAATAAGTGGTCTCTCGTCGTCCCTTCTTCATATGTACAGAAATATGATTTATTCAAGTTTCTGTGTCTCTACATGATTTACTTATTTTGTTTTAGAGAGTACAAATAGCTTGTATCGCGACGTAATAGAAATATTTTTTTTTACATGACGGACAGATGAGTCCATTACACCTGATGTAAAATGGAATTCAAACGCGAAGGAAGGTAGTACAGTGTTAATACAATCACCACCCTAGCCACTTCCACCCTGCACGCCTACAAGATGCCTCTTTACGTCTCATTAATATCAGTAATCATATAATTCCCTATTCGTAGTAGTAAGTAATTAGCATTGCCAACACAGGTACAAAAAAACTGCAAAATTGAGGATAAATTACAATTCTATTGCGGCTGCTACGATCGAGTAACCTATCACAAACTCGGATTTCTTTTTTCCGAATTTCATTACTTCGAAAACGGTTCGACTTTTTTCATTAGTGTGGTGGCAGTTTTGGTATAAATTTGTAGCACAGAAATGTCTTACAGTAGAAGTACCGTTTGTCCGAAAACCTATTATTAGAATAATTGTTACACATACATATTCTTCGGGCAGAAGTTTATTTGGTCTAATCATATATATATAGTGTTTGTTTTCCATATAATTTAGAATGCTGAACATTGATTTCCACAAAATTATTATTCTTAGATAAAATTGTACCGCCATACAATTTTACCGTACAGCTCCAAAATTGTGGACTGCACTTTGCTGGTGCACAGCAAGTCCACTTACGTAATTTTAGTCATACCATTGTGCTATGTTTTTGCTGTCATCTGCAATGTAATTTAAAAACAATGGTCTTGAGTATTCAATAAATAACTTAAAACTAAATCGAGAAGAATTCCAGAACCGAATTTGTTTGCATTTCCTAGCTAGGTCGACCCCCGCCTGTGGGTTTAGGTTACGTTAGTATATGAAAAAGCCGCACGAGCCGAGCGAGCGTAGCGAGCGTGTCGCGGCAGCGGCCGGCGAGTGCCAGAGCCGAATTTGTTTGCACTACCTAGCCGGTACGACCCCCTCCTGTAGGTTTAGGTTAGGTTAGCAGCACGATCCGAACGAGCGAAGCAATTTACTACACTCGCTTGTTATAAAGTGATTTAATTTGACGAGTTGTAATGTGCGACACGTTCTAATACTTTTAATATCTGTAATAAGAAATAATATAACAAAAATGTATCATGGATATCGTTATTTGACAAAATAAAAATATTCAATTAGATACCTTGGTCTAACGGTTTCTTGGGGACATAAAAATCGGGAAACGAATAACTTGTCAATATGTCAAAATAGTGAAACATTAAATGGTGAAATGAAAAAAACCGAAACGTGTTTTCAGACAAATGAAACAATATCTATTCAACAAAAATGTAAAGATTTTTGGAGAAAAAAATTCTTCATAAATCATGTTTCTAGCTTGTGATAAGTAACGCTACGATCGCGACGTTGCGATACCCGGTCGTTATTATGTTTTATAATATTTATATATCTGAATCATTTTTTAGATTTGTATTTTTCGATACGACAACTTCATCTTTTGGGTTATTACGTTTTTTAGTTTTTAACCGACTTCAAAAAAAGGAGGACGTTCACAATTCGACTGTATTTTTTTCTTTTTATATGTATGTTACGCATATACCTCGATACGGCATTTGGGAACCGATTTTGATGATTATTTTTGTTGGAAAGAGGGTACCTCAGTAGTAGTCTTATTGAAATTTGAAGAAAATATTTCACCTCTAAGGGTGGTAAACTAGGGGATGAATTACTTTGAGGTCAGTTTTTTTAGTACTCTTTACTGAGATTATTTACAATACCAAGTGACGGGACGAATAAGTCGATCACCTGATGGTAAGCGACACACCTGTCCATAACAGTTGCAATGCCACTTAGAGCTTTAAAACACAAAGATCACCCTGCGCCCCTCACCCTGAGACATAAGGTCCTGTAAGTATGCCATCACCCTTACCCTTTTCAAAACAGGAACGTAGTAATGGTCACATTACTGCATGGCGGCAGAAATAGGTTAGGTGGCAGTACTACCCAGGACGAACTCTTTCACAAGGAGCTCTACTGCTAAATTTAAGTACGTATAATAAATTTATACGTAACAATAAAATTACACGCGCGTGGATGTAAAAATATGAACGGCAGGACCACTACAGAACTTATATATTTTTAAACGATTTTTAAAAAAATACATTTTCTTTTCAGCTGGATACAATGTTGCCTTTGTACCGACAGTTAGGTACAAACACTAGCCCCAGTAGGTATTAAACCGTAATAATCATAACAGATGTATGTATCTACGTGTCGGACGGGATAGGTGATGAGGTCAGAGACGCAGATGTGATACGACACCTACGGGAACACATTAGCGGCCGAAGAGCGGCGGCTAATGAACGCGCGATGTGAATCACAGGCACACATTGCGACCTCGATACACCGCGACGCCCCGTAGGGATTACATCGCGTCACAATTCAGACAGGACAGTCGATAGTCGAGTCTAAAACGCAGTATTTAGATCTGCAAAATGGGTTCTTTGAACGCTATGGCTGTTATTTTTTTGAAGACTGTTGCAATCCACAAAAGAATTTTTCCTTCAAACGAGTAATTTTTATTTTAAGTTTTACAGTATTGCAGGGGACGCAAAATAAACAATTTGTTGGACAAGAATGAGTTTGACACCCGAGTTGCGAGCTCTATTCGTCTCTATGAAATATTATTCAATAGTGTGATTTAGATTTGTTGTAGTAGTTTGCAGCGGCTAGAGAACGTTCTTTGAATATTCCGCTATTGAATGATGCCTTCACTTCTCCTCGATTGATTTTTAATAATCTGTGTCATGAACACGGCGGCGTGAGAACGGTTCGCATGTGGCGCGTACACACTCGTGCTTTTATTGGCCGCGCAGGCGCTGCTGGCACCTCATCCTTTTCATTATCCCGTGTATGACTCTCACGCAGCGCGAGCGCCTAACTCGGCCATAAATCTTGCGGTTAAAGGAGACTTCACAACCGGATGATAACATCTCAAGTAGACACAATTTGTTTATTGCTTACACTCAAAGGGATGAGGTAATTAGTCGTATTTTCCGAGTTTCCAGATCACTTATTTAGAAAGATATACTTAAAATGTTGACTTTACTGCTTCGATATAGACACCTGTTACAGATGTGAACGAAATTGTATCATTTAAATTAGTTGAACACCTACAATTCTTTCAGGACAAATCGACAATAAAATGCATCTACAGGTTATTACTTCTTTGTCTCCAGAACCAGTTACAAAATTGTAAAGTTCACTTTAACGATATGTTAATAAAAATAGTCGCCTGTCACTGCGGTGACATCATTCCGAGTGTACCGGACAAAGGTCTCTTTATGCAAGGACCACACAATAATACAGGGTGTAGCAAAAAGGTTTCTAGTGTTTAACTTATCATTGATCGTTGTTTGTACTCACGAAAGCAAATATAAAAGATCTTCATCTTCTTCTTGAAATTTCCTAATCAGCTTATATAAAAAAATATATGTATTTTGTATTTGCATCCATTATACGTTCTACTGTTGGTTGCTGAGTCTCCTCTAAGGAAAGGTTTTAGGTCATCACACGTTTTCCAAGGGTTGGTTGTGATCCTATTAGACATGCTGGCTTCATGGCGATGTTTTCCTTCGCCTTTACCGAGAGGTATCGGTACTAAATATTTACAAACAGTTAAGTTAGAATTGTTAGTTTTGCTAAACTCACTGGTGTTAGAACTTACAAATAAAGTATGACAAGATCTTTTTGTTGTATCCTGTATATTAGATAGAGTAGGTCCGCGGCGGCGCCGTCGTCGACGTCACCTGAACGGAGTCACTGTAAAAGAATGCCAATTAAATTAGTTTTCCTCAATTGGACTAGAAATACTGAAGTCTTAAATTATTTACAGTTCCCTCCGTTGACTCAGCCTGTGAATGGTCTTTGTTGCTTTGGTCGGGTTATTTATAGCAATTATGTGATACAAATAATTATTTATGTATATGTAATGAATGAAAACCTAATATAACGCACTGTTGACTTTGCAATTATGTGCTATTCGGAAGTTCCCACATTGATAAACAGGGGGGGCAATATTCTTATCGCATTGTTAGACTTTAACATGTCAATCCAAGCAGTCTATAATAACTTAAATTGTCCCCGACAAATAACAAGCCAGTAATCCGTGTTTGATAGTTATTTTTGAGTCGATGACTACAGAGAGGTGGGGCTGTAATCGCGGACTTAGTAATTCTAACTGTAATTCAGTTGTGGTTTTAACGGCACGGCAACGATTATTAGTGGCACGACGAGTGCACTAGCTACATCAAAATTTATTTTTAAAAATCTTCATTCTATTACCCGAAAACGCATTTACAATTACCATCAAATGACATGGCGGTAAAATGCGCACTTATATGTTTTCCTTATTAATTTTTATTAACAGTTGCAGTGCCACTTAGAGCTTTAAATCGCAAAGATCTCAAGGGCACAGCCACTACGTCCGTTATCCTGAGACATAAGTTGACAAGTCCCATGTGGCTTTGGCATATGCTGTGTCAGGAGCTCTTTACGTACTGTTATGAAAAAAAAATAGTTTTATTTCTCCCTTTAATTTATACCTATGTTATATTAAAGAATAAAGTGGTTATTTTATGTAATTATAATTTTTTCACCTGATGTTTCTCCAGCTTACAATTTGAATGTGTTTCTTAAATATATACCTATATATTTTACTTTGTGGCATAGATCTCAAGTTTAAGGGAGTATGCGACGTACCTTTGTAAGTTTGTACATTTACCGTCGTCTTGTGTTGAAACTAACCCGCGCCGCGGTCGGCCCGTCTCGGCCGGGGCTTGTAATTGATTAGCGGCAAGCGAAACTTTGATCCCGCGTCCAGCGACACTGTACGACTCTAATTCGACTATGTATGTCGTACGTACGTTACGAGATAGACTGATTTGCATTCAGCGTTAGAATAATTTTTATTACGCTCTAAACGCTTGTACCGTGTTGGCGAATGTACTTTCAATGACTAGTGTAACAAATCGCGCCCTGTCCCCGGCTTTACTCAAAGTCACACCGATAATCGGGAATAGTAGCCATTCTTGGCTTGGCATGACGC
>NW_020653729.1:615084-650735 GCF_003589595.1 Hyposmocoma kahamanoa | reverse complement strand
CACACCGATAATCGGGAATAGTAGCCATTCTTGGCTTGGCATGACGCTATGTCCTTCTTGCTGCTTATTACGTAAGTACGATCCTATAAAACATCGTTCAGACGTGATCAAAATTAATGTCACAGTAAATCTCAGTGGAAGGTAACGACTATCAACTATCATGGCGACTTCCTTCGCCCACTGCAATCTGCCACCTATTTGCTAGCTTGCATCCATTACACGATTCACTATCATTCATGTCGTGAGAAAATAACGACATCCATTACTCCAAAACTATGCTGAATTCTACTGGAAATATGCACGTAGCCAGCGTTAGATAACTACATGTCACATTTTCAAAATAAGAATCGCAAAGTTAGTCTGTAGGTGCTGATGGAAATTGGATATAATTTACATTACCCGTTGAAGACGTTGAAGTATTTTTGTGAATAAACACTAAAGGAACATCATCCGCAACACGACCAATGAAACATGGTGATTCTCACTTGACTAGCGTTTTCAATATATCAGATTCAGCTTCAATTATTCTGATAGTACATAGTAAATCTTACGATGTTCAAACTTGAATAGTCCCGTAACATTCTTCGAAGAGGAGTTCAAGGTGGTGAACGCGCTCGCTCGTCCGTACACCAATCCGTATTAATTAAATTCTGCGGACGCAACTTCGCTCGCCTTTACCTGGCCTCTATTTCGACTTGAGTAGATATAACGATTTCTTAAGTCATGCGAACCTAAAAAAATTGCTCCCGAACTTATATTATTGCTTGTGAAAATACCTTTGAACATTAAATTAATCCTTCATTGCATAACAGAGATAAGTAAATGAACAAAATGCTTATAAATAATGTTTGCTATTCATGTAGCTTCTCGTAGTCGTAGTTATGTACATGGACACGTCTGTAAAAGGTCTGCAGGCAAACTAAATCAATTAAATGGCAAATCAGTTGAGCAAAGTAAGGTTCTATTAAAGTTCTATTGATGTCCATGCATCCGCACTCCGCGCGCGCGCGTGGCCGCAGCGCAAACATGGAATAGTTGCCGTGTCCGCAACCGCACGCGAACTTATGCGCAACTTGGCGAAACTTAAGCGCAACTTAGCCGAAGCGAGTCGCAATCTATTTGCGTACGATAGCCGCTGATCGGATCGATGTAAATACAGACTATTTGCAATCAAAGGATCTTTAGCCCTTTGGGTCGGGCTTTGTTCGGAGTTAGGCCACTTGTGCAAATTCAATTCCGAAACTTGCCTATTTAAGTATTCTTGACCGTATGTTCAAACCGAAGTAAATACACATACCTAATTTATAGAGCATCCGTTTTATCCCGTTCCCCAAGGATTTCCGTTTTTCAGTTGTGTGGTGGGTGTAAAGGCAGATCGTGCGTAATTAATATGTATTTCTTCAGTAAAGAATTGGATAAAACTAGGTGTGCGTGCATCAGTTTAGGTTTAAAAAACAAAAGATTGCACCGTTACGCTCGTTCCGCACCAACACAATAAGTTCTCGAATCAAAATGTCCGTAATATTTGAACAGAGATTTGTTCATTGCTGCGGCGAGGGGCAAGGTCGCGGGGGACGGAGTGAGCGAGGTCAACTGTGGTCCACAGTTTACCTAAGACGCGACCCCCGCTTTAAACACCTCGTACAATTTGCAGACCGCCACTTGCGACCCCGGACTTCGCCGTCCACTTTAAATCCAGCTCTTGAAAATCTATACAGCGTGAAGTGAAATGGTTTTCATAATATTATTTTATTACATCCCATTGTGGTATTTTAAAACCTCTTTTCTATTACAAATTTAAATATATCCAACGGAATCATTGATGCATCGGCCAGATTTCAAATTTTGCTAATTGACATTCAATACAAAGCCGACTATTAGTACATAAAAATCAGTAAAGATTACTAAACAACCGACCTCAAAAATCATTCATCCCCTAGTTTACCACCAGTTAGCCACCCTTAGAGAGGGAATATTTTCTCAATTGAACCACTTCTGAGGTATCCTCTTTCCAACAAAAAAAAAGAATCATCAAAATCGATTCACAAAATATCCGGAGCCGGAGCTATCGCGTTTTTATTTTTTTTTGTATGTATATTGTACAAAAAAAAAAGAAACACATACAGTCGAATTGAGAACCTCCTACCTATTTCGAGGTCGGTTAAAAATAATTGTTCTCTACGCGTGGAACCAAGAGGTCACTTCTTGTTGTCCTAAACCGATTTCATTAATTTATTGTTACTTAAATAGAGCGTCCTATGTTTAATCCAGCAATCCTGTTAAGGGTGGCACACACGGCGCTGGAAAGTTTACGCAAATATCCTTCCCTCCCTCCTCCCCCTGTCCGAGTGAGAACAATTTCTTAATAGCCCATAACTCGGGCTGCCGCTCACGTGCTCGTATTAGTGTCAACTTTACAGTTTGCTCGACCCCTACACTCACAACATTACATTTCACACCACGAAGTCTCCTGTTCCTCTTACATCAATATTACAAATCTTGGGACTTTGAAAATATTTGTTTTAGCTTTCCTAAAACCACTCAATGTTTTCTTCTGGTGATTGTGTTAGCTTACCCACTCGAGGTCTTTTAACGAAGATGAAAGTGAAAATAAAATTACTATAAAATTATAACTTTATTTTCTTCGTTTTGTATATAAACTGATAGGTAACACGTTACAAACGCACATATTGTGTAACACCCTATGTATGCACCGAGTAAGTAATGTATCTATGAAATGTTTTTTATTTAGTTCATTTTATAATGGACAATTTTGGCCTCGGTCTAGAAATTGCACTTTTCATATAAAGGATGAGAATCAAATTAATAAAACAGCATTGCTTTTCTCCGATGCTCGTACTTCCCGCGGTGTCCCAACTTAAGGGCTGTTTGTCAAAGGGCGGAAGTGGTCCCCCGTGGCTCACGTCCGTCCCGTCCGGAGTCCGCTACGGAACGTGACACGCGATGCATACTGTGCTTCCTTTGGAGAATCTACTCTGGTGTTAACACAAAGCAGGTCAGGTTTTATAGGATATTTTACGACATTATGTAGAGTTTAATAATAATTATAATTTTTTCGTATGATATCTGTGTATCTCTAGAATTCATGTTTCTTAATATTAAAATATTATACTTCATTTCACAAAAACAGTCGATTCTGGATAATAGACTTAAATTTAAAAATTGCATTTCAGAAAACGTAAGAAGTATATGAACGAATTTAGATGCTTCAAAAAGTAACACAATTTCATTTCCGTTAAAATACAATATTCATTTCATTATACAAAATCGAATAAATTAAGCCATCTAAAACTTTAAATTATGGACCCATTTTATTCCATTTACTCATACTATCCCTATGAAGTTACCTGTATTTAAGTATATGTAGATGACACTCCGTAGTAGAGTACCAGTAACAGCAGAGCTGCTTGTGAAAGCGTTCGATCAAGGAAGTACTGCCACAACTGAATTTGTCAACTTGAGTGTCAGGGTGACGGGCGCTCGCCGGTACTCTGCCGTGGGACATCGAAGCCGAGGTCCTGGCGGAGGTCCACGCCTACCGGCGGGGAATCAGGGCCCGAGGCGAGCGCCCCGCTCCCCAAGAGGTCGATCTCGTACCACAGGGGCGACCCGTCCTGTCCTCGTAGAGTGGGTGAGCCGGTCCCACGGGCCACTGTCGTACCACCTTGTGCAGGTGCTGATCGGGCACGGCTGCTTCGGTCACTACCTCCACGAGGTGGCAAGGAGGGCACCGTCCCCGTCGTGTCACGAGTGCAGTGCTGCGGATGACACCGCGCAGCGCACCCTAGTGGTCTGCAGCCGGTGGGATGAGCAGCGTCGTACTCTGACGGGGACAAAAGGAGAGGACAAGAGGAGAGTGGTTGCCACCATGCTCGGTAGCGAGGAGTCCTGTGAGGCGGTGGCCTCCTTTTGCGAAGAGGTTATGTCGCAAAAGGAGGCCGCGGAGTGGGTGCGCGAGGACGCGGCGGACGCGCACCCGCTTCGGCGCGGTCGTACGGGGAGAAGGCGAAGGCAGTTCGCTACTCGCCTAATCCCCTAGTGAGGCCAGCGGGCTCTGGACAGGGACTCCAGAGCCTGTATTGTACGGACTCACTCGTCTGGGGGCCGGGTCGGAGAACAACCGACTCGCTCTTCCGTTGGCGCGGGAGTCCTGGCGCAAGGTAGGGCAGCCGGGCGGCGTCGTGGTGAATGTTCACCGACCTGTTACACTGACTGACTGTTATAGTGGGGTAGGCCCTCCAGTCTGGAGGGAGAGTCCCCACATAACCCCAGAGTCTCTCTGGGCTCTGGGGTATCTATGAAAAGTTCCCCCCCGTAAAAAAAAGGGTGACGGGCGCAGTAGCAGTGCGCCTCAGATTTTTGCGAATTAAAGCTCTGAGTGGCACTGCTACAGTTATGGACAGGCGTGTAGCTTACCATTAGGCACACGACTTGTTCGTCCCGACAAGAAATATCCCAGTATCAATAGATGCAACTAAAAGACAACAACATTAAAAATGTACGCATTTTGTTTCTTATAATCTGGAAGGTTCTTGGAGACCTGCGGAGGTCGTATACCGTGGCCGCCTCCGCTGTCCGCGGCCACGAGCTTGTACTCCAATTGTTATCCTTTGTGGTCACAACCGTAGTCATGTCACTGTCAAGTTTTGTAACAAAGTTGAACTACTCAAGATTTATAATGTCAATTTACATGAAAGTTCATATCGTATCTTGACATTTTCATATAAAGTATTTATTCAGTAAGCTATGGATATATTATGGCTTATAAAATGTATACTTACGCCTACATCGTAATGAGTAACTTGCCTTTGAACAAACTTACGAGTCTTTACCGAGTTCAAGCTTCAGTCAAAAAGACGGCTAAAGCGCGTCGAGTAGGTAATTAGCGCAGTGTGATCAGCTCAAAAGCGACGGAAGCTGACCGCTTCCGTGAGGCAGTCGGGGCAAGAGCGACGGAAGGGCACGCCATCCGCACACAGTGATAGGTTACTCTCCATTTGAACTGCTTTGAAACCTTAACCGATAAGATGATTTTGTAAGAAAGAAGTATTATTATAATAGGTTATCAATTAAAGGCTCAGTTCAGGTCGCTAAACCTGTGATGTGGAGTGTTATATGTAAGTAAGGCTTTAGACAATTTTTAACAATAATTAATGTGGATGTGGATGTAAATTATAAATGTATATCGCGGTTACAAAACCCTTTGGTTCCAAAGACATCTAAGTAACTCGAGTCCACTCAACAACCAAGGGTTTCTCTTATTGAGAGACAAACATCAGAAACGTTTCAAATGTCCTCGTGCAGTTGTTGAAAACTCAAAAGTATAATTAGCTCAGGTGAGTGGAGCAGTGAAACGGGGAAAGGGAGGCGAGGAATTGTGAAAGGGAGGTGGGTAAGTGCGCGCGCGTCGCTAAGCAAAGGCTTCAAAGAGGATTACCGGCTAATTGGCTTGACCGCGCCTGTCATCGACGTTGCAGCGCTAACATGCCGCTATCGTTCAAAGAAAAATTCCTTTGAACTTGCTTATAAAATCTCGTTGAATAATTATACAATTATAATTAAAGTATAATTAATTTAATTACAAATATTTCTGTAATTACTGTACAGAATCATTGCTTACGAGTAATTTTTTTTCTGATGTGACTGATAAACAGTGCAAGCCGTTTTGACGATCTTAACTGCTCTATTTGACATTTTCATTGTAGCAAAGTACAGATTCTGCATTCATGGGTCATATGTTCTACTTTCTTTATTAATGATTACAACATATTGACAGAACGATATAGCTTAATATGTAACGTAATAAACTGACCTGTTGTTCGACCTTAACACCTTTAACCACTGTTTTAGAAGCGTCATTTTAGCGCATTTTAAGGCAGAGACGACACATGTATGGCGCATTATGAATCGCAGGCCAACAAAAAGTTGTTCAGCGAGCACCGAGCTCTGAACAGGCAGGACGGAATAATTTTAATAGCTGGCAACTCGTGCGGGAGGGACCTCTGTGCTCGGCGGGTGAGACATAAGGTCTTTTGGTGTACAGAAGCTGCTTGAAAACTAATTTAATGGTTGCCATAGCAATGTACAATGGCCTAACGCAACAAAGTCGCGTAATATCGCGTACCTAAAGTTGTTTCTTATCATTAGTACAATGGCCAGTGAAGTAGACGTCCGATCTTCTTGTTATCCGTGTTCATAACTAAAGTAAAGGTTTTTTTTATAATATCAAGAGACGGGACGAACAAGTCGTGTGCCTGATGGTAAGCTCCACGCCTGTTCATAACAGTTGCTGTGCCACTCAGAGCTTTAAATCGCATAGATCTGAGGGGCACTGCCACTGCCCCCGTCACCCTGAGACATAGGTTGATAAGTCGCATGTGCATATAATTTCACCAGCACCTTTACCCTTCAAAACCGGAACACAGTAATGCTGACATTACTGCTTGGCGGCAGAAATAATTAAGGTACTTTCCTGGACGAACTCTTTCACAAGGAGCTCTACAGCTACGTACGGTTGTCAAGTTTCATCTATTATACCTGTGCATACCTGAAGAGAAAGAGAAAATTATTCAAAATAAATACATGTTAACAAATACTTAAGAAACCAACAAACAAACACTTCACATGTTACAACTTAAAAACAAATAAAAGACAATATTCGATTGACAAAATAAAAAATAGGTACTTAGTACGATTTTCAGCAAAAAATCAGCGACTCATTAAAGACTATGCAGATGTGTTCTTCTGCCAGCACACAGCTCAGCCAGTGAGCAATCGTACCCGTTCAAGCCGTGGCACTAAAGAATACCGTATGCAAATACACAAAACTCGTAGTAAATATGAAACTTTGCAATATTCAATGTGTAGCCGCCAGACCCAAGCAGAATACGTAGAGGATCTCAATGGGCTCCTTAAATCAAGACTAGTATTGAAAATAGTTGTTCTTATATAAACAAATAAATATTGTTATATAAATAAACTCATTAACTGAATCCTCGGCTGAACGGTTACCATGACCATTAACATTACCAGAGGCCCCAGGTTCGATTCCCGGGCCAGGAAAAATATTTGTATGGCCTACATTTATTTCTCTAGTGAGTTTGGGTGTGCGATGTGGAGAGTGTGCGTTTAAGTATTATTATTATTAAAATAAAGTACATTTTTTTGGTATAACCATAATATTAGTTTATAAAACGTGAACCTAAAAATAATATACCACCGTTACCTTGTTTATCGGACTTAAAGTCAAATAAATATGACTATCACACAGATGGTCTTAGTCCAGATAAAAAATAAAATATTTGCGTTCAAAACGAGTTTTGTGAGTTTATAATTCGCGTGCTGATGGAGGAGGAATATTGTTTCAGAAGTGTTGCCGCGGTATCTGAATCCGGCTCAAAACAATAATTCTATGGCTTGTGATGTTTGATACCTAAAATATACATTTATTTCCCCTAACAAGTCACGACCACTAGCTTTTCTGGTATATACATAATCCAGTTGTTTAGTTTTGATGCAACCATCACCGCTCTTAAATTACTGACTTATTAAACCCATGAGATATTATTAAAAACCATGTCTTCGCTAGTTTATAATCTGTTGAAGTGCACGTGAGTAAATATAATTATATGCTGGGCGCCTGATGTTTTGTCGGAGATAGTGAAACTATACTTATTTTGATACATGTTAACTTCTTTACAACTTGTGTTTTAATTAAATTTTTTTATTGAATTGATATTCAATTATTTTTTGTGAAATTACTCCACTAGTTTGTTATAATTATTAATACAAAGGTCGAACACTCAGAAAAAATTCCTTCGATCTGGTCGGATTCGAACCGACGTCTTCTTGCATACCGTGCCAGACGCTATACCAACTAAGCCATGGAACGAACCAACGGACCTCACGAATTTTTCTATGTGCTTGCGTCGTGTCTTTGTACTTACTTGGTCTTTCAACGACTTTTTAGTCGTAGCGCCATCTATGAGAAATCTATTGCAGATTTATCAAGCAGTTAGTACCTTTACAGCTACCAGTCCTGGCGAGAGATGTCGCTATTCACTGTATTAATTAAATTATCTTATTATTATCTTATTATTATCTTATTATCTTATTATTATCTTAGTATTAATTAACTTGTGTTTTGTAATTAAATTTATTGAACGGATGTTTCACCACTACGATATTCAATTATTTTTGTGAAACTACCCCACTAGTTTGTTATAATTATTAATATAAAAATGGAGCACTTAGAAAAAATTCCTTCGATCCGGCTGGATTCAAACCGACGTCTCCTAGTAAACCGTGTCAGACGCTATGCTAACTAAGCCACGGAATGAACCGGCCGACCTTAAGAATTTTTTTATGTGCTTGTTGCAGATCTTTGGTTTTGTAACTTGTGTTTTCATAAATAAATGAATTGTCATGACCTCAACCATAAAGCTAGCCAAATATGGCTTCAGATGAACTGCATAATTTCAGTTAGTTTTGTAGCTACCTTGTCTGTTTTCGACCGATAATATTTTTAACAGCTCTAGCTGTTATGTGCCCATTTCTGGTTGGGAATAAGTTCGTGCGGCAATATGTTATACTGTCCAGCTTATTTACAAGGCATATTTCGGCATCGGTCGCAAACAGATCGCTCGCTCTATATCAGGTCGTGAAGATAAATCAACTTTGCAGTGCTCCTGGTAACAATAGGCTGTCGCTGCTGATTTCGGTAGACTTGAGAAGACATTTCAGTGTGAATGATTTCGTTGCAGAGACGGTGTGTTTATAGATGCTAAATATTGATGCTAAAACACAATTTATAAAGTACGTAAAACAAAACATGCAAGTAAAGAAAATACACATAGAGTGTATAATAATGCCTCTCTCCGAACTCTTGAAATTATTGTATTGTATTTTCTTCTATATTTTTGATGCGTAACCGACTTCTTGTTGTTTTATTAGGGTAGTGTATTTAGAAAAAGATAGGAAACGGCGTAAATAGTATGTATGTATGATTTGCAATTGTAAGTAAAAACAAACTATTTTGCACTGATTTTCAAACATTCCGGGATTTGGTATTGTGTACTCTATGTGTAATACTTGAAGTTTAAGAATATGAGTGTATAGAATAAAAGTAAGATAGGAAGGTTCCTATCCCACTTTTATTCTGTGGCCTATCTGATCTTGTGATTATTAATCTCATTGATTTTTTACATTCTTTGAACTATAAAGATCTTCATCTTCATTGGAAATAATATGTAATGACTAAAAAATAAAAAGAAAGTAAAGCAACAGTATACAACTTATATGAAGTAAGGATCGGCTTCAGCGACAATATCCAGCGACCGTACTACACCAGCCGGATATTGATGAGGACTGTTCCCAATCAAAGTTGCCGCGAAGGTGGACGATACATACAAATGTGTTCGCCTGGCTGCGCCCGACTTTCCTCGTCGAAAGAGTGAGAAAGATGAAAAGAGAGAAATCTTGATAATGCCTAAGATACGACGCTGCGTAAATATCATAAATCAATGTATTTAGCACAGGCATAGATATTTTAAGATACTATAACACGTCAGGGTTCTTCTTCTTTCACATCTTGTAAGTTATTACAACGTGGACAGACGATCTGTGAAGGTCTTGGGAATCTGCTTAATGCCAGCAGCGCAGGACTGGTCGTCGTGACGATCTTTGGAACAGGATATCCAGCACTGGACGTCTTTGGACTCAAGCGATGATCATGATAAGAAATTCTTATTAATGGAATTTGTTTGTTAAATTTTTATTGAATTGATATTCAATTAATTTTTATGTGAAATTACTGCACTAGTTTGTTATAATTATTAATACAAACATCGAACACTCGGAACAAAAATTGTTTGTTAATATAAATGCCACTTTACTGTCCATTATTTTTTTAAATAAATAATTAATAAAATTTTATTATTATTAAAATTATTCATCCAAATGTCATTCCAGCGCATTACAAATTAAAACAAAATATATAATATACATGTTCACTCTGTACAATATACACACTACATACAACTAACAATTAACTGCCTCCGTAGCCCAACGTTGCGACCATGCTGGTTGCTACGCAGAGGTCCTGGGTTCCGGGTATGACCTGCATTTATTTCTCTCGTGAGTTTGAGTGTTATTTGTGGTTGTCTATGTGTGTGTCCATGGCACCCGCGATTCAAGGTTTTCCCTAGTGCGGAGCTGTGAGTGTGTGCGTTATTATTAATATTTTTATTATATACGTACATGAACCTACATACACACAGTCACACACTCGTGAAATGCTAGTGATGATGGTGGTGAAAATATGAATTGTAAAAGGTGGGAGCCTGGAGATCTGTAACACAGATCTAGGTACCTTGTATGGGCTCCAATTTCTGGTTAAAGGTAATTAACTTTTAGTTTAATTTAACTGACATCCAGTTACATCCAGTTTGTAATTTATACAACCTTCCTTTTGTGAAAATGAACAAACATCTTTACTACTTATTATCATTTAAAAATAACGGAAACATCGCATCGCTATAAAATTGACGTTTTGTCGAATCCACAACTATTCGCATGAAAGGTTTATGATATAAATAAAATACTGAACTCTATCAGATGTAGAAAACATATTTCAATACCATATCTTCGAATTGAAGACGTCTAAATAGCCCATATAAAAATCATAAGCATGCATATTTCATCGCGATAACATTTATGCTACCAGAGGGGGAATGCGCACGCCATTAAAGCATTTCTATTAACCTGGGGTCATTTCACTTTGTCCGTGTTACCTTTTGTCGACCTTTGTATGAATAATGCAACGTCTCCAAGCTTCGATACAATAGAGATGAGACGTTTCTTTTTCAGAGCAACATATCGTGTATTAAGTAACTATTCGGCATAAAAGTTGAAATATTGGCGCCTGTAATATTTATAATAATAAACTCAAAAAAGCTCAACAACTTCACTAATATAAGTTCTAGGTGTATCTTAAAATTATGCATCATAACATTGAGCGAAAACTTATTACGGCTCATTTGTGAGCTCCATTTTTAGCTCTGTGTATGACACACAATTATTGACACGTCCAGGAGAATAATGTCTGATATATGTTAACAATTTATCGGTGTGAACGCGTGCATCTCTACTGACCATACTGCAAAGATATTTCGAGCTTCAGCTGCTTTGAATAACTTTTCTTTCAGTTCCATTTCGGATTCAACTTTTTATTGAGTTTTTGTAATAACACTCCGTTTTTATTTTACAAGACGTGCTGCGGTTTTCAACGATTGATTTATATTTGCCGTCGTTCCACTTTGACGCGATATTCAATATTTTTGTGACTTAACCAAAATCTTAGTCAGTCAGATTGTACGTACATAATGAACGTGTGAAAAAATTGGACAATTTATGAAAACTTACATCGAGACTCACTAGATATTCACTCTGGCATTATAATTACTCTGCAGTCTCAAATGAAAATGTAAAGGCTTCTAAAATTAAATTTCATTCGTTTTCGTTTTGGTTAATTTTACATTCGCTTTGAAATCAAACATGGCCGTTGCTAAAAGGCGTGTAATTTTTTTATACAAGTTCCGATGTAGCGCTGGTGCAACGCAACGGTTCGAAATACTAAAAGCGTGTATGAAGCGAATATAACCAATGAACGCTCTGCGAGCTTTTCCTTCGCCCGTTTTTGGCAATGTTGAGGATCAGAGCTTAACGTGAGTATTGACGAGCTGTAAGTTATTGTTCAAGCCGATCCATCGCAAACTACGAAAGAATTAGCCACAGTTTTGATGCAACTATACGACTTTAGACAAAATCGATGTTTTAACTGGTTTGCACTGTGTGTGCCAGATGAGGAGGTCCCGGGTTGATTCCCAGTAGGATTAATTTGGGAAATGAACTTTTCTAAATTGGTTTTGGTCTGGGCGTTGAGTAATCACTTTAGATTCAATTCCGTTGTTCTGATACTCATAGACAGGGAATGCCCTAGTTTGGAACTGAGCTAGAGAAGTTGTTGATAAATTTGGCCGTAGTAGCTATAGACGAAAGTAACATGTAGTCGCAGCGCCGCGCCGCATATAATCGCGGTTTTATCACGGTTCTTACAAAAAGCAGTTCTTATGGCCGAATGAATAACTAGAGTTACCACAACCATCAGGCATACAATTTAAGACATTTTAAAAACAATGCAAAGTTTTACGATTGAAATCGTGGTACAGAAGGTGTGGTTGCATAACACATCCTCACAAAACTAACCACATAAGTAGTTCGAACTACAATGGTCGACGCGCGCTGAAGCTTGCACTGTCGTAATGTATCGACAATTAAACATTACATATGACGATAAAAGGCTCTTTATGATAATTTCTAACGACCCGCACAGCTGTTGAGGCCTGCGACAATACCAAAGAGTGTCAAAGAGAAATTAATAGATAATTTTTGGAAGCCGTTTGATGTTGCTTTTTATACAAGCGTGATGGCTGATCGCTATTATGAACTAAAACGAAACCTAGACAACGTTGGCCAGATTAGCAGAGAAACAACCACGGCTAGACTACTGATACTCACCCTTCACCAACGATTTTCGTTTCACATAAGTTGCAGATTCATTTTTTTCCCATTCTCCATCCTTAGTTGACTTCGTTCCTACTGCCGACTACCGTTTTTTCCGCAATTTAGATAATTATGACCAAATAAATATTTGCCATGAGGCGAATGGTACAGATATGATAGAAGTTCTACAGTTGTGTAATGAGATGCCACTTGAATATTTGAGCTAAATCTTTTCCATTTAAATGTTTCTTGATTTTAATCCTCGACTAGAGCTCATACGAAGATATGTTTCTCACAGCCCATATCGTCAACAGTTGCGCATACTTACTCAATAAATAAATCTAAAAAATACTCAGAAGAGACTGCGTATTTACCATCATAACAATGCTGCGGAATGAGGTTACCATTTTCGCCACCAGATGTTCCTCTTCAAACAGTTTTTTACCGGTGTGTTTTTCTACAGGCGGTCAAACACGCTCGGTGTGACTGCGTGTGACGTCACCGAAGGTCGGGCAAATATTTATGCAACGCTGTTTGTGCAACATGGAGGTGGAGGGTCGCAGGAGCCCGGAGGAACACATGCTGGCCTCTTATTGCGACTCAATGTTTGGAATATTGAAAGTTGGAACATATTTTAAAGTGTAAACAGTATCTTAAGACGAGCTTTTCAGCCAGACCAGACCGTTTATTTTAAGATACATTGTAATGAAATAAAGATACTTGTGCGTTAATTCTTATTCGTATTATTAAACAATGTGTTAATACCACGGATACCATAGATCTACTTTTCGTATCTATGATGAATACCGACTGTATTCATTTATATACACGACCATGTGTATCATTTCAAATAACGCTAGGTAACACATTACCATTAATTTTATTGTGTTACAGGCAGGCACCTACTATTGGTGCGATACTGGTGTTATGGTACAATATAGACATATTCGCAATCCTCTAATAAACTAATTTGCGTTTCACACAGTGAGCTCTTCTCTTTAAATAATGAGAATCCTTTTTAGTCGCTTTTCCTCGTGTAACAGGTGTGTGCAGGAGGCGGACGGAACCGGGTGTTTACGCCAGTTTTACGATTGCCCACGACACCCGTACATTGCTTGCACGACGTGCGCACGGCACGAGGTAAAGGGCGGATGCCGCCGCATTTACAACCCTGTTATTCTGTTTAAGTGAACGTATCCTGAACATCTTTACACTCCTGATGTGACGTGCTGTCTGGTACATTACATTCCCTTTCGTACGTGCTAAATCTTAAGTCTCTATACAATGCGGACATCGTCGCATAAAGTGATCATGATAACTGAACAACTTTCTGCGATAGAGCAACAAAAATGTGTTGGTTAGTAAATATTCGAGTCACTTAGGCTCTATGCACCTACGTACAAACGTGCCTAGTCGTTTTTTACAACTTTCCGGGAAAGCTACGAAAAACCATTTACATTTACGAAAGCTCATCTCATTAGGCAACTTCTCCAAAGCAAGGTATTCGCAGGGCTCAAGAAAAAGGCGCGAGGGCGATAAATCTTCAGGTCGTCTTAGCTCGGTCGAGGCAAATTGCGCATTTGCGATTCGGCTCATACGACGCCGCATAGTGCCTCGGCGGCTTCAGCTAATCCGCGGAACTGATATTTATGGCGCGAACGCACCTCGCACTTTGCTGTTGTTGACGACTGCTAACGAGATTCGACTTTGTCAAGTTTTGAGGTTGAATTTTTATGAGATAAGGTTGCTTCTCTCTTTAGAAGTACACGAAACTTTTCTGTTTAGTTATAATTTTACTAGAACCTTAACTTTACTTACTTTTATGAAATTAATATAATATTTGTATAAAAGTTTTAACGTGCAACAGAATCGACCATCAAAATCGTTTAACGTCACGTTCCTCGGAATCTGTTATTGTAAGTACATTAGCGGCCCATTACACCGACAAATGTCGACTCGGCAGAGCCACGGCTCGTAGGCTGTAAACGTGCCTCATTACTCCCCTGCATTCATATCGCCGTAAGTGCCGTTAAGTGAAACTCGAACGCAATCGCACTCACTTAAAGAAACCATAAATCTTTCGGCGCATTCGCGGGGAAATGCGTCGACACACCTCCGCTAATGCAGGTGCGTACATACAACCACTTTGTTTACATTCACGTTAGGTAGACAGGTTTTTTTTTATGTTGGACGCGGTTATGACATAGGCGACGCAATCAACACAACACTATTAATATGGCTGAATAAATTTATAGCATATTTTTTATCGAGGAACTAAACCGAGCCAATATATACCCGAAGTGGGATCCGAGGATTTATATGGGCATTTAGTCTCCAGGTGAAAACTTTACTTTTCACTTCGATTGCGAGAAAAACAATGTTTCAATCGAGTTCTTAGGTTTTCGCGATTGTTACGAGTCAACCGTGACCATGGGACCTGTAAAGGGCCCGAAACGTCGGTTTGTTTGAAAAAACAAATATACGCGATTTAAATCCGGAAAAATAGTTTCATTTCCAATGTTTCAATCTTTTTCGCCCTACCTACAACAAAATTGCGACTTAAAATTCTGAAGTTTTCGCGGTTTTTTTTTCCAACCAGTCACAGATACAACAAACGCACTAACGCGGATAAATATGGCGACGCCGTCTGTGCGGATAAGGCATGGAACTAAAACCAAGCGGAGGTACTACTGGCTGTTTCAGTTTCTTCACTTGAAGTAATTAAAAAATTAGGTACTTTTTACTCCCAAGGGATTAACTAAAAAAATACACCCTGCATTTTACTCCCGCTGCGTAAGGCTATATTGACATATTCTTAGAGCACGGGAAGTGAAAAAGAATTTTAGGTCTCTTTTTTAATAATCACGCCTAAAACTTTTTAAAAACAAAGCAAAACAGCGTCCATATCTTATCTCATCCACTAATAGATGAAGCAGCCTTATACCTCAAAACCAAGAAACCAAGATTGGCACAATTACCGATCGCACTTAAACGGCTCATAAATCTCGCCAGCCATTGAGAGGAAATGAATCGGTGCACCTTCCGTTAAGTAAGACGTTCAGTGAATGAAAACGGAGTCGTATAAAAGTTGGGTGCAAGTGGCCGACGGTCGACGGTCGACGGCGACGGTCGACGCAGGTGAAGTGAACTTTCACTTGATCGCAGTCACTTTGGAGAGATCGTAAATCTCTCGGAGGAAATGAGTCACGGAGCTCTAGCTGCAGGTGGTGCGCTTCATTCTGAGAAAGATGTGTTAGGAAAGTGTTCTTGATTTGTTACTCAAGATATTGGACGTATCTAATTTTAAAAGCGGGGTGTGACGCTATCTAGTAGATGTTGTAAGATTAGGTTGTGTTCACAAGGCGTCTGTTACATATTCCCAGCATAGGAAAGAATAATTGAATCCATCAAGTGCGACAAGAGAAGTGCCTCCCGCACCTTGCTGTACATTACGGGGCCATCAACGGCGGGCGTTCGCGACTCATTAGCCGCGGCTGGAAACGCGCACTGAAACAGACATTATGTAAAGTGCCACAATTACCGCGGTGACTCGGGAAAGTCGCCCATGTTGAAGATTGATTCGTAGTGATGTGAAGAAGCAAAAAGAGTCCGCAGTCTCTGTAAGCAGTCGCTCTTTTTTATTGGCGACTATCCGTTTCAGCATTTCAGTTGTTCTATATTTAGTTTCAAAGAATCCGATAAGTATAAATCAAGTCAAGATTTTACTCATATTCCATTTCATCCACATTCCATCTTTAAAAAAAGTAATCGTCATCATTCATGGTCAGTGACGGAAGATCTGGTAATCATGAAAACCTTATTCCTTGAAAGTTCACCACCGAACACGTTACTTAGCGACCAAAGTAAAATAAATAATGACGTCGATTCTCACCTCTGCCCCGCACCGACCCCACCTCATCGTCGCTCTGCTTCGGCTTCAATTTCGCCCTTTATAGCGTCACAACACTTAACTTCGAATAAAAAAGTGTATTATAAATTCCTGCGGAGGAGACGTTTTATTATTTTTTATTAGTCCCTTTTTAGGGACCAGCATGGAAGCTACGGGAGTAGTGTGGAAGACCTCCACCATTCTTCCAATTTCACAATGCACAAATCGCGCGACAAATATGCACCATTTGGATTATTGAAAAATGTAGCAGCTATCGCCTGACAAGTGAAACTCACAAATTGCTCAAGCGCACGGAAGTGTACGGAACCGATACTTGTGCCCGCTTTTTCTTATCTAGGTGGTAAGCAGCAGTTATTTGCATTACAATTGTCGGAGTGGCGGCGGCGGTGTGGTGGCGGCCATGTTTTTAATTTCGGCCACAAATAACGGTTAATAGTTGCAAGAATAGCCATTTGCATGTTAGTGGCCGTGCTTCATAAAATGCAGAGTAAAATGTAATGGAGTCGGCGACAATGCTTTTTAAAATGGCTTTCTTACTAACGTGTTGATATTTCGACTTCTTTGGAATGCTAATGTTATTGCTTTGTTAACTTTTTTATAGGGATATGAAAATTTGAGCTTTCTAATTAAAATCTTTGGCACAAGGTTCAGCTCATAAAAACGAAAGTTTGGATTAAACTTAGCACGTACTTTATAAATTTCAACTTTTTTAGTGTTGTTAATTCTTTTAGTGTGGTTTACAAACAGTTAATAGAGATTATGAAATGGAGGCGGGAACAGCATAACATTAGAAATCGGGAAGATAATTACAAATGTTGAGTTATACATTTTCTTTAGCATTAAGTTCAAATAAAGGAGCAACAAACGTTTATCAGAGCAGCCTTAAAAATTCACCCATTTTGTTGCGCCCATTCGAACACGCTGCTTTTTATTACCACAGCCATAATCTTACCTCTCTTTAAGCGCAGTTTAACGAGAAGAAAAACAATTTTTAACTCCACCCCTTGCAGGCACGACAAACGATGGTTTAATTCCGTGTGCTCCGACCCTTACATCTTGGTAATCGTCCGGAGCCCTCACCACGTCGCGAACAGTCGTCGACAATAAATAAAAGGTATGCAAACCATGAAATATGGGAAGGAGGTGATTACCGACCGGCCATTAAAGAGTTGCAGGGTCAAGATAAAAATTAAAGATTTTCCAGTGTCACCTCAATTGAATTTATATTAGCTCATTTGCCGATTGTTGCTACTTTTAACAAATTGTGGTTTCGTGACATCATCTCATGCGATCGACTTATCTTCCAACGTCAATTTCTTTAAACTGGAGCAAATTTATTTGTTCAACGTTGCACAGCATAGCAGGTTGCGTGTAATCACATGAGTTCGCGCTGATGAGCTTGAAGATGCCACCAGATAAATCTTACACTTTTGTGGCTCACGACACTCACAACACTTTTTGCGCGACGCAAGGCATAAGCTTCGGACAGTTTTATCTATTGTCTATGTTACTATTTAAGGTTTACTAGTTTACATCCTACCTCTTTTCATGGCAAAACTGCACTGGGAACTTGACCTACGGATGACAAAACATTTTTCTTTATTTTATGGATTATGGATTTATATAAGATCAATCACATGACAATTGAAAGCTTCCACATACGAGTCAAAGTCAAATAATCATTTATTTCATACGTAAAAATTTTACACTTGAAAACGTCGTTTATAATACTAAGCTGCTGCTCGTTCACTGTACCGACTTCCCTGAGAAGAATGAGCAAGAAACTCTAGGGATTGCTCTTTTCAAATAAACTTAAATGCTATAGAATACACTTTGAATCATATTTGTGTGGAATTTAGACTCATGTTATCTTTCCATACATCTTTATCTAACACATAGTCTACAATTTTGTAATATGACTTTTCGATAATTTTTTTTTTAATGTAAGTTTTCAATTTATGAAATAAAAAAAACATTAAATAACACAAATTAACGCTACGAGAACACAACAATCGCCCATACCAGTCACTCGATAAGATAAGTTATTAGTTTAGTAAGTAATGAAACTATTTTTCCGGACTTAAATCGCGTATATTTGTTTTTTCAAACAAACCGACGTTTCGGGCCCTTTACAGGTCCCATGGTCACGGTTGACTGAGGTGGTACAGTCTTCAACCACTTATGTCTAATATTGATGCAAACCACCCTATTTTTTCACTATAGTTAGTATGTAGTAGTTAGTTAGTTAGTAGTAGTTAAGTAAGTTATTATTTTATTAACGCTATTGCAGAAAAGGTCTACGAGTACGCAACCATCAGTCGGTTTAAATAATGTTAATGATCCTTGTAGACAACTATTAATTCTAAAATTAGTACGACTAAATGGAACGTAGAGCAAAGTATGCTTACGAAATTTCCGAACTTGAATTTTGAGTATAATATTAGGGAGCTCTGGGCGATCAACCATTCTCTATGCAATGTTTAGCCACGAACAGGCATCAGCTATATTTCCCCACAGGTATAAAAGTAACAGGTGAAATTCTTCACAACGGCGTATGTAATCCAACTGGGGAAATTTGTAACTTAAAAATCTAGTAAATTTCTTCTGTATTTTCTCAAGATGGCTACAAACATAAGTGCAACAAAGAATTTTGAAGGTTTTCATATTATTAAACCTTTCTGAGGTTCCTTTATCAAGGATACTTCCTCGTGTTAGCATTTATCATCAGTCAAGATTGCCTTTTTATAGACAATTGTTGTCGATTTAATTTAAAATATGAACGATTAAAAAATAAAAATGGTAACACTGGCAGCGGTGATGGAAGGGGCACTCGGGGGTTTACATTGACGACCAATGTTAAGTTATTATTTGGAAATCATTACCATTTTCCACAGGGGATCATCTGACATTTACCGCTGTGTGTGTAAGGAACAAAAAAAATATTTTTATTTTATGGAATAATTTAAAGAAACGCAGATATTAGAGAAAAGTATAGGTTAGATCTGCAATTTGCATACCTGAAGTCCAGTGACATTAAAATATGAAGAGGAGTAGCAATTAGTGTGTACGCTCAATTTGTATTGAACCTTCGCTTGCTGTTTGTTCCGTTGTTATGCGTAAATGCGTAATATATAATACGGGCATATAATTGTATTATCTACCCGCGACCGCTTGTGTTCAGCGGCCGCATCCCCCTCCCCGTATTATGTATCCAACGGATCGTTATAAATCAAAACACGTTCCTTCTTATAAACATAATTTTCGTGTCTAGTCCTTTAAAATTCGCCGCATTGGGTTTTACGTTGTTTCCGTTATTTTCGTCAACGGCAGCATCCTTCGTGCAAAATATATAGTTGGGGAAATGCGAGTTCTTAACAACAAGTGTTATGGTACTTGGGGCCAGATATTAAACTAGACAAAGGTACTACATATATCAATAAAATAGTATATGTAGGTAGATAAATACTTTATTTACTAATATGACACACACAGGTACAAAGAAAATACAAAATTAAAAACATAAAATTTTCTTTTGAAAACGGAAAGTTGCTCATTCGGCATATGCCAAAGTATCCTTGTGGTACTGGTATTCAGTCAAAACCAACAAGAGGGATCAAACAAAACATATTTGTAGAAATATATAAGAAACGACTACGAGATTGGGTTATTTATGGATATAATATAAATAAATAGTTTGTTATTGTGAATATAAATTTAGTGTTTAGTGTAAATTACAGGCACATAAGGATTTATTGCTAACATCTTAAAAAAATGTGATTGTTAATGCGTTTTAGTGCAATTAAACAAAGTGAGAGTTCTAGAAAGGGTTGTGAAATTAGTTACTATAAACTAGACCAGACCGAATTTGAACTTGTGTTTGGTGGTCTCACTGCGTGGTCGTATGTTATTCCAACATTGTACAGAGGCCGGTTAATTTCTCATTGTACGCTACCACTATAATCTCAAGAGTCAGGGAGTGAACAATTCCCCAGTAAGTATTTAAATTCTTTATTCGTCCCATTTCGCAGGACTTCTGCACCCAACAATAAGTCACGAGGGTCGAATTGTCCGAATGTTAAACTACAAGTTGGCCGAGTTGGCAAGTCGACAGGTTACATTCGAAGGAGCCCGGGGGAGTGAAGGAGGACGTGAGGGGTGGGTCCGGCTAAGTGGAGGCGGAATTATTTGCCTTAATTATACACTGCCAGCTTAACACGTGGCCAGGGCAAGACGCCGTTCGCAGTGAGACGCCAAAATATCGTTTCGATAGAAAATATTATTTTTGGCAAAACTTGGTGTATGTTTCTGTGTTATTATTTGATAAAAGTTTACTTTAAGTAAATCACTTACACAAACACTCAGCGAATTCAACAATTTGTACGTAAGTAGAGTCTCGGTGATTATTCATGAAATGTTAAAATACATTAGTTTTACTAAACTACATTGGAAAGAGTTTTTTTTTTTTTCGCAGACAGTACAGTTGCCATTTCCGAAAGAATCGCCCGTTATGAACCAACGCAAATCCAAACACAAGACGCTGGCGAACTTTTAACCCTTCCACGATTGTCCCGTCTTGGATTAAATTAACATTAGGTGGAACTATTCGCAAGGGTCCCGTAGGCCCATTGTCCGCGCCAACTGCTGCGGTTGCTGGAATCCTAATTAAAATTACAACATGTAAATCGTCTTGCCGTTTGATGTTTGTTTAAAAGTCGCCGCTTGCTCCTTAGGCCGTTTGTTGTTTTACTGTTGCTTACACTTTTGTGAACGGCCGCTGATTATTTTTGTTTGGCTTTCGATGTTCCGTGTGAATTCTCTCGCAGCTTCTTTTCAAACACTTGTTTAATACTTTGAAAATATTCTAGCAATTATGGCATATACGATTGTTTTAATAAACAGAGTGTCTATTACAGTGTTTGTATTTCATTTTTCTGATAACATCGGTTACGCATTTGCCACTACAAGATGAATTTGAGACTATATCTTCTAAGTTCTGTCTAAGCGACACGACCGACAACAATCGGTTGACGGCAGATCACAGAATTGCGAGCGCCGCGACAAACAAGTGGACGTGGCATCAGGCTATCTATTTTCCAAGTCTAGTACGCTTTACTGATATGCTGTAATCCAACCCCGAAGGGTAGGCTTCGGATATTCGACAGCTATTATCTATTCAGTTTTGTCCTGAATATTGGTACGAATGCCCTTGAAAGAAAATAATTAGTTTTGAAACAAAAACGGGTAACATTATATTTTATAGTTTAAGTCATCTGTCTTGAAATTACACGTATAATTCCGGAAATCCATTTTTATTATTGTAACCGTTATTTTTATAATTTTCCCTGATATGAAATACGACTAGGTGTTACGTTACATAATAAACTGAAGTAATTTCCTTGTACCTAATTTATAGTGTTATGTTTACCAAGCCATGGGCGACTACATATTTATCTCGTTTTGTGAAGTTTATTAAATTAAATCAAATTACTGGAGACGATGGCACAACTATTAACGTGATATACAGTGTCGCCTTGCTGAGAATCAGTAGTGTCATCTGCGATTGGTGTTCATCGTCTGTAGTCTGCCGTCTGTAGTTTGTTGTCGTCATTATTCTGTCAGTAGAACCTTTATTTCACTGACACAAAAACGGTAAGGGGACGTACCAAATATTGGATACGTACACAATACTGAATACCCCGCTATAATGAAAACTAAACAACACCATTTTTATTTAAAAACTAAAACTACTTCGTCAATGTAAGTTACCAATTTGTAAGTTGTCTGCGACATTTTTGCCTTCAGTTCGCTGTCAACATTCAAAGTGTATTTTTCAGACGTTTGACGATTTGTCAGATGTTGAATTCAGAACACTGTTAAAGTACTGTAAGTGATATTATATTTTGTGACAGCGTTATATACTAGCTATATAATACTGTCATACTAAAAATACCAGCCTCAATATTAGATACCTAGGTATCCACAATACTAGATATGCGATATTGGGGTACCTACATCACTGGTTGTATAGTGTCTTTCATATTTAAACGTTTAATTATTTGTTTAGACTAGATGTGAAAACATCTAGTTGATCTTTCTAATTAAAATAAAATAATTATATATAAAAAATAAATGAAATAGATATTATATATAATATAAATTTAATGCACTCCAATAAATATACACTTTTTAATATGGGGTTAAAGTATGAAATTGCCGTTTTATTGCAATAGGTTCTTTGAATTTTCATAGAATCTTCATGGTTTGAGGTTTTCGAATGAAACTTTTTTCAAATGGTTTCTGTGATTTTTTTTTTTTAAATTTGAAACATTTGAATATCGACTTTCAATTGTTTTTGTTATTCAATTTAGACAAGAAAGATGGATACTGCGAAAATTCGAGTGATTTTTGAATACGAGTTCCGACGCGGAACTAACGCGGCAGAAACAGCCCGCAATATCAATGCTGCGTTTGGAGAGGGGTCTACTAATGAACGCACCGTGCGATTTTGGTTTAAACGCTTTCGTGATGGAAATTTCGACTTAAAGAACGAGCCACGAGGAAGACCGCCCACACAGGTGAATAACGATGAATTAAGAGAGATAGTGGAAGCCGATCCTAGTCAAACTACCCAGGAATTAGCGGCATGGTTTAACGTTACCTTACCCACAATATTGACTCACTTGCGTCAAATCAATAAAATAAAAAAATACGAAAAGTGGGTGCCTCATGATTTGACTGATCTGCAGAAAGAAACGCGTGTTGAAACTTGTGTTGCCTTGTTGAACCGGTACAGAAATGAAGGAATATTGGATCGAATTGTAACATGTGATGAAAAGTGGATTCTTTATGATAACCGGAAAAGAAAAATGCAATGGCTGACCCCAGGTCAAATGCCACAACAGTGTCCTAAAGCAAAACTTACCAATAAAAAGGTAATGGTAACTGTTTGGTGGTCTCAGCATGCTGTTATTCACTATAGTTTTCTCCGATCTGGTCAAGCAATAACGGCAGATGTCTATTGTGCCGAACTCCGAACCATGTTGACAAAACTAGCAGTAAAACAGCCCCGACTCATGAATCGATCTTCACCATTATTGCTCCACGACAACGCGAGACCTCACACAGCACGAGAAACCATTTTGACCCTTCAGGAACTGCAGTTAGAAACCATTCGTCATCCTCCGTATTCACCAGACCTTGCTCCAACGGACTACCATTTTTTTCGTGTTTTATACAATTATCTACGTGACAAGAAGTTTTCTTCCCAGGAGGCAGTACAAAATGCTTTCACACAGTTTGTGCAGTCTAGATCGTCGGAGTTCTATCGCAAAGGCATTAATAACCTTCCCATTAGATGGCAGCAATGTATAGATAATAATGGCAACTATTTTGATTAAATAAATTTGTTAAAAATTTAAAAAATAAACAATTTAGATTTTCAGTACAAATCGGCAATTTCATACTTTAACCCCTATTATTATATTAGCGTTTTTTTCGAACTTTCAAAAAGTATTCGAAATTTGATACGTCTCCCCTGTTTTTCTGTCTGTCCAGTAAAGAGCCTTATTTTATTGTGTAGCTACGGACAAGTATTCGCTACTGTACACATGCCCTCGAGCCCCGAACAAAGTCCAGCAACAAAGACAAAGGTCTCGGCAGTGGTAGTTTTCAACTCGGCATCTGGCAGTCGCCGTCCTCCTTGTTTACCTATAAACTTTAGGAGCAGTTTTCGCTGTGTCCGTCGTCGGCCTACGCTCCACTCGGGGAACGTTTACTTTAAACTATTCGGATTGAAATTGAATAGAATCTAATTATCATTCTAGACTAAAGTTGTGAATTTTCATGTGCTCATAGAAATGATAGATTTAATCAACGAGTCTTTTGTAATTGCAACAAAGTTGTTTAAACAGAGTAAGAACGCTTCATTCCACTCGTGTTTTGGCTCGTCTTGACCTTGTTGTGTCCCCGGTCCCCTGCACCGCCTTGTATCATCTTAAATCAATTACAAGCTAGGACCTCGTGAAGGCAGTTAATTCAATAATTTCCAAGCATTTAGCGGACGTTTGGACAATATTTGTCTTGGCTCAAATCCGGCCTAAGATTAATCCGGAGTTTTGCTAGGGATGGAGCGCGGTGCACGGGTTGAGCGGTTGGTGGGGCGGGGTCAGTACAAGGGTGGACTAAAGGGTAAATACTTAGACGTGATGTTAAGAACGCCACTTCTAATAACACACAACCAAGGCATTGGATAATGTATTTTAAGAAGTAAATGTAATGAAGGAAAAATAGGTGCTGCTACGTCGATTTGCGGGAACCAGGTCGTTACACCATACCATTATTATGTTTCATAAATCGAAACTTTCTATTTTCTGCAAGCCAGTTAAGTACTAACATTGGCACCCGTCATCGTCATTTCTCTCGTCGTTTCTTTTAATTTAAGGTGAATTTGCAAATATTGCACTCGTGTATCTATTCGAAGAGTCGAAGACACAAATCCGTGTCGGCATCCGTATCTCACACCTGTCTGGCAAAGAGCGCCATAAGCTAATGATTAATATTGAAATCAGCACGTGCATCACGCACGAAGCATCTAAATTTACTGTCCTCCAGATTTACGTGGAGGGGAACAATAAAACGATACACGTAAATCAAAGTTAGTGAAGAGCAGTTGTAAACATCGAGGGTCGGTTATGGTTTTCACCTATTTTATTTTATTGCTGTTGGCTCTCACTCTCGCTTTTGCCGAACTCGACGCGGCAACAACAGAGGGGCACCTCACAAGTTGCGGGTTCACCTGACTACATTGATATTAGACTTCATCAGATACCTACTTTCATAAAAATAGTTTTGTATACAATATAATTCAAAGCCTTTTTTGCACACAAGAACAAATACAAAAGTAAACATAAGACAAAAAATAGCGTACAACAGCCAACACACAGCACAACGTCTTTACATCGACAGTAATATCTTCCAGGCAACCTTTGGGTGGCAGGATAAATTTCAAATTTATAAACAGAGGGCGCAAAAAATGTTCATTATTTACGAATTAAATGTAAAAAATAAATAACATTTTAAAGAAAAGAGGCCCAAATAAGAGCTAGTATAGGTGAAATGAATATTTGTACAATGTTATTTGTTTGCTGTTATGATTTGAAAAAGTTACATTAAAGTTAAAGTTCTATGCTGCTTATAATTATTTTGACGCCAACAAGTCACCCTAAAAGTTCCGCATCAAGTAAGGAAGCACAATATATATTGTCTATTTTGATTTTGCTAGTAATTGATCATTGCGGTCGAACGAATATACTTATGTTACACGTGACGGGTATAACTTGACTTAACGTAATTTAACTTACGTACTCATGTTATATAATAATACTCTATCGCAAGAGGGGTTTATCAGGATGTTGTAAAGGAGGCGTCGATAGTCTTTGCCCACCCCAATGGGAATCTCAATAACAATAAAATAGAGTACACAAAAGCACATAAGATGCTTGCTTTGTAGGATGAACATAATGGATATATTATTTTAGATGGACTGAAATTCAATTTAAGCTCATCCGTAACTTATTATAACATCAAGGTCTAGTGTATCGAACAAAACAAGAGTCGTTACATAAATAATGCGCGGGCGCGTGTTTACCTCGGTGACATAAAAATGTTTATCCGTACATAACTCACGCGGTAATGCGTCCACTTAATGGACCCCACCACCGCTAACAACTATGTTTGTTGCCACAAAGTTTTGAGTAAATACTGTACTTCCTTACATAAATTATTATCAAACAGCCAAAGAACAAGAGGATTGTACAAACTACATTATATTGTTAAAGTTAATATTCAACAAGAGACGCCAGTTAAATGTAATGTCCACATCGCCTGCTTAACATCTAAGAAAATAAATCACCGACACAAAAGTAAAAAAACCACGTCCGCACGATATGGTCCTCTTATATTAAGTCTAGTAAAAACACAAGGCGATCGTCTCTATTCTCTAACGTCATAATATCTGGAATACCGCGAGCGCAGCGGGCAGCAGATCAGGGGGCAATATTCCGATGGGCACAACTATGCTGAATATTTTTAATCAATATAAATTGGGCTGAGCCGCGAGTCGGCCCGCCTCGGGCGCCACCGCCGCCGCACTGGGGCATCAGCTTCGTCTCGCAGACAAAACTTGAGGTCCTCACTTTTGTACTTATTATACACGTTTAGGATACGCTCTCTTCATGTTGTCAAAACATTTAAAGCATTCTGTGAACAGTTCAAACATTACGATTTTAATTAAGAATATAATTTTTTGTTTTACCGCTGTACTTGCTTAGGTCGAACACAACCATGTTAAACTTAAGTTTGTTTTCCATAAACTTGTATACAAATATAATTTATAACAGCAGCAGCTAATATCAATGGTCGAGTTCTCTGCAGATAATCAAGAAGAGCCACATTAATTCGCATTAAAAGTTTGTCCGCTGGGCACGGATCACCGCACCACTGTGCTTGCATACGGCAGAGTATCTCGGCTAAAGTTATTTAACAAGCGAAGATATTGATTTATCGAGCCCCACGACTCGCCTCGCAGGTACCCTCGCTATTCTTAGACGCATCCAAACATTGTTTGTTTATTAGGTGTTCCAAGAACGGTAGATTTGCGTTCTCAATCTGAAGTTTGCGCTCGCTCAATTAAGGAATTCGATGTTTTGATTTGTTCTATCTTCGTAGAACGATCTAACCGCTGTGTTTGTTATGTACAACACGTTTGCTTTTTAATTCGTTTAGCACTTAAATCTTTTAGCACGTACATCAAACGCAGTTCTTTTGCGGTCTAGTATAAACTTGGTGACACGTGCACAAAGGAAAAAAAATAAAAAATGGGTAACCCTAAGTTAGAATGGTTAGAATCGCGAATGTGTGGCCAGCAGTTAAATGGCAATCTTGTGTAGCAGAGGCAGCGGGGTGGGGCAAGGGGCACGGGGCGGGCGGGGAAAAAGCACTCGTGAGTTACGGCGGTTTCACTTAACGTGAGGCTTTTTAAGACTTACGAAGTCTCGCGTTACGGCCCTTTCTATTGCCTTCTTTGTGCGACTCTGTTTATTCTTGCTTTAACATATTTAAAGTCTTTCGACCTAGTTTATTTGTTATTAGGTACAATAATTACATACTGTACTTGGATTTTTTAAAATATTTTAATAGAATTCTGTTTATCTACCCTTCGTTCAAAATGTTGGCTTTCGTACGAGTTTTGGTAATTTCTACTAAAAAGAATGATTGCCCAAACAAAAGTAAAGTTATGGTTATTTTTTTGATACACTTTGTGTACATTCTGTATATGTATATTTGCAAATATACATAAGCGGTACGAAGAAGCACACGATGAATAGAGACGCTAAGTTTAAGTTGTAGAGTTCAAGACATGTTTCAGTGCACGTCCCTATTCGCGTTGCAGAGTGGCCGAGCTACGCCGCCGGCGACGACACCACCACGACGGGTTTGTACCCACTTGTACGCTCATAGAGGGATCTTTTAAAAGTTTATTACATAGCTCATTAACAATAACAACAACAAATAACATTATCCAGTAACAAACGACCTCTGTACAGGCAAGAAAGAGGAAAACAGCATTTTCAATTTTCATTGAAATGAACTGGCTATCGTTTGCCTATCGAGTCGCTACATTGGAAATATGTAGCTACTCGTTAGTGAATATCTATGACACCCAAATATGTATGGTTGGGAAGGAAGCACAGTTCTATGTGTATTTATACGTACAGTATGCAACTAGGAGGGTGCTCACAATACACAAGTTTTTTTCGAAATGAAATGTTACATACATGTATCAACTTTAGCAAATATTATTTTCAATACCTCTACAACTTTCGTAGCTCTGAACATCTTGAACTGCCCAAGGCGACCCGTTCAGTTCTCGGACGTCTGTGCCGATCAAACTCCACACTAACGCGCTCCTTCAGTACAGACTATGTTAATCCTTTGTAAAATCTTTATATACTGTTCGATAGGAGCTCTTCAAGCTATGGAGCTATTTTAAACTGTGGCTCTTGGACACTCGGTGCATAAACACGCTATGGCCTCTTAAATAACGCACTTAGCCGCTTGTTAGTGCGAAGTTTATTAGAGACGTCTTTATATAGGAGTTCCTGGTGTAAACTTAACGTCTCACTTAACTCTAAGTTCGGGTTAAGTTAAGGGCGGCAATGTCGGCCCGAGGCGCTCTCGCGAAACTTATAGAGCGATAGATTTGGGGTATTTACTGTGTACACGATTTTTATATTAGGCTGAAAATTTTACGACTGAATCCTCTAGGAGAAACATTGCAGAGTCACGTCATTTTGCTCAACTTAAGTTCGTACTTTTGTTTTGGCACAGAATGTAAGTAAGTACGTTTCGTTCTATTCATATATTATTACCAGATTAACGTTAAAACCATGATAAGTACCTCTTACACTTATTAATTAAACTCGACATTTTAAAACTATTTAAATGTCATGGCGTAGCAGTGTTTAGACTCACAAAACCGTGAACCGCTCACTCCTACAACATTAAGAAAAAACGCACGCCTGTTACAGTATTACAAAATTCTTTCATAGAACAGGCCCCCTCAAGAAAATTCGAGTTCAATTTTTCAACATCCATTGTCTGCGGTTGCAATAAATTTATCTACCAATGTTGCAACTCATTGCTTCCACAGGGAGCAACTTTATTACCCTCCTTGTATTATGTATATCTCCCTATGTAAATGTGGGTTATTTCTAAATGTTGCAAGTTACGATATGCATAGACGTAGGTATGCTTATACTTTTTGAAAAAAAAAATAAAAAAATAAAGCATATCAATTGCAAGAGTTCTTAACAAAGTCAACTGACTTGGTAATTGTTAACTTAGGGAGCTTTGCCGTTGTCTTTGTTTGTTTTTTATGGGCTACTTTTAAGTAGCAGATGTATCTAAATTGATGCATACGTGTTACCGTGATGCTTTGAAATTTCGAGTCAGCGGTTTCAATAAATTCGTCCGCTGCTATGCTAGTCATTGCTTTTGCAGGGAGCGATGTTATTCCCCTCGTTGTGTGTTATTGTCAGAAGGACTTTGTTTATTGTTTTATTGATGCCGTGTATTTGATAGAGTTTCTAATAAGTTACCAAAATGACACTTGGATAAATAGAGCAAGATAAATTACAAGCAATTGTCCTTGCTTTTGGATGGTTCCATATTGGTAAAATAATTTACGTTAATGCATTTTATATTTAGAAATTCCATTTTATTTACAGCTTTAAATGTGGTAACTACCGCATGCGATAAGACATGATGTTTCCAGAATGCTGTCTACAAGCTTGAATGGCAAGCAATATACACATTAGTTAAAATTAAAGGATTCGCAACATTGTCAACGTTGGTTTTTATTTTTATTATTTTATAATATCAAGTGACGACGACGAAGCACGAACAAGTCGTACACCTGTTATCAAGCGACACATAATACTTGCAGTGCCACGCAGAGCCTTATATCACAAAGATCTGAGAGGCACTGCCACTGCGCCCGTCAACCTGGGACATAAGTTGACAAGTCCCATGTGCCTGTAATAACGCAATAATGTTACTGCTTGGCGACAGAAATAAGTAAGGTGGCAGTCCTTCTTTGGACGAACTCTTTCATAAGAAGCGCTACTGCTACTAAAACTATCGCTATTTGATACACATACATATAAACTTTTACTCTTTGTGTTACATCGAATCTTTTCGTAAAATGATAACTCTAGTTCCATTTATTACGTCGTAAGGTCACACATTAGATTAAATTTGGGCATATGTCAGCGATGTCGCTTATTGCCTAACAATGCAAATTGCAATTGTCTATCGCAAGGCAATACTAAGGAAACTTGCGTCTACTAACGTTGCCTCCCTCGAGCCCATTATCAAGTAATATTCAATTCATATCTCACTGTTGACTCTCACCTTGTCCGGGTAATCTGGCCCCCGTTCCTCGCCTCGCGCCATCCCCCCTCGCCCTGTCGGTTACCGGTTATCGTCTAAGTTGGGTAGTTATCCCGAGGCCCGAGGCGGACCTCGCGTGGGTAAGTACGTCGAGGTGTTATGGTGTTTGGAAACTGATACTTAGGCGGAAATGTTAGTTAGGTAATCGTGTATTACAATATAGTTATGTTATGACATTGATTCACTTAAACAATTGTATCTTTGTTCAGGCATTTTATTGCAATATTTTTTTGTCTGTTACGTTTATAGCTGGCACATTTCTTAGGTTCCTTCGGCTTCATTCTCTTTAGTAACTCTCCTTATTGAGCTCTATCACTCCCTGAATTTGATACTTTTGACATTATCGTCATGTATGGACCATCATAGTAGTAGTGGCGCTCCATGTAATCTTACCTATTTCTGCCACCATGCAGTAATGTGAGCATTACTGCGTTCCGGTTTTGAAGGGTAACGGTGTTGGTAAAGTTACAGGAACATGAAATTTGTCAATTTAGAGTGATGGGCGTAGCAGTACCCCTTAGATCTTTAGGATTTAAAGCTCTGAGTGGCACTACAACTGCTATGGACAGGAGTGTTGCTGATCACCAGGCGCACAACTTGACCGTCACTCACTTGTTATCGTAAAACAATCTTTTTCACCACATATTATTATTTTTCTTAAAACCTTCCTCTAACGTCATTTTCAGATGCATCTACCAGTTTGCTCAGTCCTCGTTTCAGTGTTTCTTTATCTACAAAAATTGATCTGTAATATAAACACGTAAGTAAAATTTCACCCTCGAAGATCGACCATCTCCTGATTACTTCCAACTCCGTTCAAGTTGCGTGCGTCTCCGGATCCTGTTCAGGATGTACATTCCCTCCCGTCCCGTTCACCGCATTCCCCCCGGAAACTTGCACTGATTAAACAAGGATAAACTTTACATGACTTTGGAGGCGTGTATAAATGAATCTCACTACCTTTGAACGTACGCGTGCAAAACAATATACAACTACGTACAACCGACTCTAGTAACAATTGGAAACAAAAATGGCTGCTAACCCTTGCCCCTGGCTTTCGTTATGATGTCTATGAAACTACAATAGATATTGATTAGGTTTTATTTATTTTAATACATTCAAAATGAGGTAGATTGTTCCAAGTTATTGGTTTTTAAACAATCTTAAGTGTAGACACGAAACATAGTAATATTCTGATGAACGCATAAGAGTAAACAAATGTATGTTTCGTATTCGTATTTCGACTAATATTGTAGATAGAGTTACAAGAATTGGAGAGGATGTGGATTATATTTTTCTGTATCTAATGGAGCAATACACGTGTTTGACGTAACTCCACTTATGCCATTCTTCCTTGAGTGGTGCGATTTTAATATGTTATTTTGTAAAATATCATCGTAAAATTAATTTTAATATTAAAAATATGAAATTATGTCAAGCAAAGTTTTATACAAAATATTTTTTTTATTAGAGATAAGCATTTTTTTATTACAGCCATTAAGTAGAAAGTTAGTAGTAGAAAAGAAAACTTGAACAAAAATATACTTTTTATAGTTTCAAAATAAAAAAAACTCTGAAATGTCAAAGACTATATGTATACGAACAAAAACACTGATATATCTTGCTCAAAAATACTTCTTACAGTCATCGATGAGCATTTATATTCCACTTAGTTTGACTTTCTTTGCCTAGGTCTGCTACCAGAAACTTCAGACGTCACCGCTAGATTGGTTTACTTCAGCTATTTTCACAGTCTCCGATATCAATAGAATCTTTGTCCTGCAGAAACGTGCAGTTAGGGCAATTTACAATCTGGGCCCCAAAGTATCTTTGAGAGATAAGTTTAAGGAAATTAACATTCTTACACTAGCCTCACAGTACATTTATGAAAATGTAATTTATGTTAAAAGGAATAGTAATTTATTTATGAAAAATAGTGACAGACATAACATTAATACGAGGAATAGAAATAAACTAGCTTTTCTTGATAGTCGTCTTCACAAAGTCAAAAAATCATTTAAGGGGCAACGTATACGCTTCTATAACAAGATTCCGGTTGATATACAAAATTTGCCTTTCACGAGGTTTAAAACTATAGTGAAACAAAAACTTTATACTAAAGGTTATTATACAACTTCTGCGTACTTGGATGACAAAAATCCGTGGTAGTAACCCGTTTAGCTCATGGAGATAGTCTCGATCTCTGATGTTTCAAATAAAAATAAAAATATTGTAAATGTTATTTACAAAGAGCAACCCCTAGAGTTTCTTGCTCATTCTTCTCCGGGGAATCTGCCTTACGAATGAGCGGTAGAGTTGACCATTGTGACGATTTCAAGTGTAATAATGCTTACCTATGAAATAAAGATTATTTTGAATTTGAATTTGAATTCTCCTCAGTTTCAGAACTATCTCCTGCTGTTTGTCATTTCTTACTTGCTGCACTTCTATAAGATCCTCAAAGTTTGTTGTTTTCGTATACTCATAGATGGAATCAGAATCATCCTCTCAAAAAACAATCTCATGCGTTCCTCATACATATTGAGGCTATAAAATACAACTTACAATAGTTTACAAATATAACACATAAGGGAAACTCAATGATAATTAAAAATAATCAATAACTACAGGGATCACTACAAATATTAATTGCCTGAAACAGTGACACCTATAGTAGCAGTAAAGGTCCTTGTGAAAGAGTTCGTCCAGGGAAGTACTACCACCCTACCTATTTCTGCCGCCAAGTAGTAATGTCAGCATTACTGTGCTCCAGTTTTGAAGGGTAAGGGTGCTGGTGAAATTACAGGCACATGGGACTTGCCAACTTACGTCTCAGGGTGAGGAACGCAGGGGCAGGCTCCCTCAGATCTTTGCGATTTAAAGCTCCGAGTGGCGCTGCAACCGTTTTGGATTTGGATACCGATCTGACATCAGGCTGAAATATGATTAGTTTGAAAATTACTAATACATATACACATACATTTTACTCTCGACTACATTCATATTGATACAAGTAGAGACTCTCTACTTTACATTACACGAAACTGACAAATCTTTTTCGCTTTACACATTCACCAATTTTTCCTTATACAAGCCCAACTAATTTTCTTACTACACAAAAAAACACTGAAATAACATTACCTATCGAGTTCTTAGGTTTTCGCAATTGTTTGAAAAAACAAATATACGCGATTCAAATCCGGAAAAATTGTTTCATTTCCTATAACATTACCTATTTAAATAAAAACATTTTTACACTCTCTAAGTAGTTCCAACATCAACATTTCCAAGGTTACTAAAAAGATAACAACTAATTTTGGTCACCAAAGCATTAATGCAGAATTACTAACAGACCACTAACATTGACAAATGCCTCCTTTCACTTTCCTTCAACCGTGAATCTCGATAAAAAGAAAAATAGCAACAACAACAATCCACAAGAGGCGACAAGAAACGACAATAGCGGACAAACAAAAAGTTGTTGAAACAATCGAGAGATTAGATGGAAAATGAAAAATGCCGAGGCGCGAGGCGCGAGGCGCGAGCCGCGACCACCGCGCAAACAAAACCTGCCTAATTGCTTTTATTAGGGTTCCCTTTAAAAACAACAGTAGATAAAAACAAAACGCTCTCAAAATAGTTTGAATTTACAGAGCAGATTTTTGTACGGTCCAGTTAAATACATGCCGAAAGAACTTGTGCTTTTTAATTTTAAAAGCGAACTTTAACCAACGAAAAAGAGATTACAGTTGTACAGCACAGTACACGAAAATTGCGCTTAATAATGCATACAGTCCATATTTTAATTTTTATTTACAATTCAGCAGAACTCCCATCTGAATCGGATTATTACTCTTGTTCGTGATTCGGGTGGCCCGTTGAAATATTGCTCATCCTTTGTATTGCATCTCAAGAACTGCCTGACTCGTTAGAAGGATTAGCCGCGAACACAATAAACAAATAGATGACAAAATAAAATAAAAAACACCCTCCCTCTTGTGCCACCCCTGCGGGACGACTGTGTGTCAAGAAACTGTTCCTAATTGTTAATCGCATAGTTTGATTAATTGACGAATATAAAGAATACCGTGATAATTACAATTAATAACTTTGGTAATCATCGTCATCTGGCCGTGCACGTCACACGGCTGAGCACGGCTGTCTACCATCCTTTGAAATTTCACACATTTTCGAAGTGTTTTGTGAATCACGTCAAATACGGAAGAAAGTAATATTATTTTTCTTAATTTATTTGGGTCAACAAACAGTAGATACAATTAACTAATTTATTACATTAAATATGTAATGATTGTGGCACCAACACCGTTAAGTACTAATTACTACAAAACTGAGAAGCGGTGATGCATTTCAATAATAAACAACTAATGACAAAATAATTAAAAAACGTACATTATGCATACGTACTTATACGTGCGTTACACACATTGACTGACACAAGGTATTTCTAAGGGTAATAATAAATACAAATAAAATATTTAAAAAATAATTGAAGAGTAAATAATTACATACATCTTTAAGAAAACCCAAAATTAAGTTTTTATACACACCAATGCGGGTAGATGAAATGTCTACACAGTTGAAGTGGGTATTGTAGCTTTGCATTAGTCGATACATTGGCGAACGTATGCCAGGTATATGTATATGGGTACTTATATCGTATTACCGTTGGGACGGGTAGAGATTGCCGATCGCCATTTTGCATGATTTTGGCAAACATCTCTTGCATTACTTAAATTCCTTGTTAGGTATTTCAACCTTTTCAAGAACATCCTTCATTGATTGATTGATCTGAGAATGTCCTTCGCGGCCGTCTTCTTGCAATGTGGCCCTCGCCGTTGGCGTATTATCCCTGTCGTCACTTTACTTTCATTCATGTATCCAAACCACCTCAACATACCCTTTTCTGTTTTTATCACTACGCCCTCTTTCAAATAACATCGTTCACGGATCCTAGTGTCCTTTATTCTGTAATTTAACTATACATAGAGATGAGTTCGTGTAAAAAATAAATCAAATGTATGACAACTACATAAGATTGACCAAGAACAATTTAAAGAAACGAGTGATACGTTACCACAATCTACACACATCAAAAAAAGTTTGCGATCAGTTTGAAAACTTAACATAT
>NW_020653729.1:532402-615074 GCF_003589595.1 Hyposmocoma kahamanoa | reverse complement strand
AATTAAAAAATATTTCAAGTTTTAAAAGTGATCGCAAACTTTTTTTGATGTGTGTACGTAAGACAGTAATATTTAATTCAGAAGAGGGTTACACCACAATTCTGATTTCTACAACCGTGTCTTGCAAGTCGTTAATCAAAAAATAGAAAATCATGAAGTAATATTTCTAATTATCTACACATCAAACACTGTCCACAGTACTTGCCTACTAATTGGGTGACTGTAATAACACAGTTTTAGAGTAGAAATACCATAAAGAACATGCCAAGATGGTGATAAACAATATGGTAAATGAAAACAATATTAAACAGTAAAAAGCACAACACAACATAAAAGAATAACGTCCCTTTTTGACAAACTGTTGTAGTGTAATGTCCGCATATAAATAGACTAGTTATTTGCCGCGGATTCGCTTGCACCTAGTCTGGCTTAAGTCCTAAATCAGCCGTAAATAATCCTTTCCGAGGCTTAGGGGAATGCACTAAAATACGTTTGAGAAAATATTTTGTTTCAAAATATTTTATGAGGTTGTTGCGGTACGTCGGGAGCTGCGGATCTAATGTATGTTAATATGTAATTCAGGTTTATATAAGTAATACAATAGACAGATTTAATAAATAGTGTCTAAATTAGAATAAGTATGACATCACTAGTGTGGTATTGTATCTGCTCTATTTTCCGTTGACGTAATATTACATCTATAAATAAGACAATACAAAGAAACACGGCCGAAAACATTTTACTATTTTACTACATAAGAATAAATAGTACCTACACAGAATATTTATTCCAAATTCTAAAAACATAATCGTAAAATTTTCTCATCGCAGGCGCAGGCACAACTCGGGTGAAATTGAAACGTGAAAAGTGGAGTGCATCAAAGTATGCAAATAAAATAAGTAAAGCGATGCATCTTCACAACACAAAGTAAACCAACTCCGCAGACAGACGTGTGCAATAAATCCCGCATTCGCATTCCGGGACTGTAAGTTTAGTGTTGCCAAAAATCCCCAACATTCACATTCATATCGATAAAATTAACATAATAAATACAATTTTTGCATGAGTTACAAATTAAGGTAAACTAAGATATTCGTTTCTATTGAATTTTACACATCGCAATTGCGAAAATTATACTAGTAATTACTAGTATATAATTTTTTCAGTCTCCTTACAATTTGGTATTATATTGTTGTTTGATAAGATTTTTAATTTGTAAATACTTAATATTTTTTTGGTTTAAAATTGAAAATAGTCAGGCTTGTCCTACAGCACTATTGAGCTATGAATATTGGGATTCACGGGATCTCGGCAGGTACAGCAATTGAATTCGCTCATTTTATTTCCATTTAGAGTAATTTGACTGTTTTTTTATGTGACAAACGATCGCCACGACACACGTGCGATCTTGTTGCCGCTCACCTGATCGTTAACGTTAATAAAGTGTTAACTTGCTTCTAGTTATGAAATTTATTTATTATATTCTTGTCTATTTTCTACGTCTACTTTATGGTTAGATATGAAATTAGGCATGTTTTCTTCATAAATGAACGTGGATTTAATATAAGCATTAAAAAGAAAGGATTTGAAATATGCGCTGTGTTGTACATATTCAACAACCCAAGACATGTTCGTCGCGTTCATAAACGTTGGATACCTCGACAAACGCGACAATAAATAGCGCGGATAATAACTTTCACGAGTGTCGTATTAAATGCTTGCAAAATGTAAATTTAAGTGGCTAATACGCGCACGTTAGACTCGTTCGCTACACTGAGTGTGTTTTTATGATTGTCGACGGAATAAAAACGTCTGCCTGCGCGCTGCGCCGAGCGCCGTTATGAATGGCCTATGAATTGCTTCAATGTTCATAGACTAGAGTACATTTCTTATTGTAGATGCGAAAGTACTTTAAAATACTGGATATACTGGAAGAAACGGAACCATAGTTGCAAAAAAATTAAAATTATACGTAGTCGAATGGTAAATTGACCTGCAAGCCTTGAAAGTGTTGAGCTAACATCAATATATGTAGTTATTGCATTTGGACGTTATGGACATTTAGGTATTAGTATTGCAAAGGTGTCCAGGTGCTTACTTATATTGCCGCCGTCTGCCACGTGACAATTTGTTACCTATACCATCAACAAAAATCTTTGTAGACTTTGATTAAGAGAGAGTTCGTAACTCTACATACAATTGTCTGGGTGTATAGCACTTCTAGTGTGTACATGTCTCGTAGGTGGCGCAGTGTAGCCGGCAGTTTGTTTGATATAATGCACGTCGCGTTATTGCCGCAACCTACTTATTTATAATTGTTACCGCCGTCCACTCTACATTGATCTGCCTACAGCTACGGCTAGAGCCGTTCTTTGAAATGGTCCTTTGCGTGATTGAATATCGTCACATAGAGGCCAATAAGTCTTTGCTCTTAGTGGATGTAAGCGTGGCCGGCAGGTGACGATAATAGCGACAGCAACTGTTGCCGAGATGCCATTCCATATTTACTCAAGTAGGAGACACTAGCTTAGCTGTAGGCAGTATTTGGATTGACATACTGCTGTATCGATATTTAGAACTTGTAACTTTATTCCCGTTATTAACCAATCTTATAACTAGACTTGAGTTACACAGTACACATTCTCGATAAGATACTCGATATACGATAGCTCAAGTTACAGTGGCGGTGCGAGTGGCAAGGGTAGTTGCAGCCAGTGAGGCCGGCACGGGCTATTTAGTTTTCTTTCATGGCGGCGGCGCGACCTTTATTGCGTTACGTTATTGTCGATTGTTTGGATGACGCATTGTTCTCGTTGGGCTTATTGCGACTTCAGAAACTGTGCATTATTGTAAATAGTATCTGGAATTTTAAGCGGAATTGTGAAATTTAGTTTTATTGGAATGAATATCAGAACACGTCTTGGAAAATACTGTAAAGTGAATTCCTGCATCGGTTGTTACCGAAGTCGCGTAATGTTTGTCATTCGACTGGGTTTTAAAGCATCGTCAATTCAGATTCTACTTTTTAACACGTTTCTATTATGTAAACAACGACGCTCTATCTGCTATGTAAAGTAAAACAAATATTTAAATGCCACGTGTAAACAAAAATAATTTCTTTTCACATTTGTAGGAGAATTCATTTCGTTGTAGGCTTTGGCCTTGGGTCAGAATTCTACCCCCTGCAGGTCCGGGGCACTTAGCCAGGGCTTCCTACAGTGTTGTGCGAAGCTTTTAGTGCTTCATATAATTGTTTTGCATACACAGTACAGTATTTCATATGGTCAATTTCTACGTACATATAGAACTAGAGAAAAGTACGATACAAAGAGAATGACTCCACAAAAGCAACTTAAATTATTACCTTGTAACTGAAGTAGCGACCTATTATTTTTGTGAACGAAGTCGTAATCTCAATACTCATTTGTCTGGGGCCTGAGAAAACCGATTAATGTTATTGCCACCGCTAATTCTATCGGCGTCGTTCGCTTTAATAGCGCACAACAGAATAAGACCCTTAAAAACTAATGTTCAGCCTTAAGGCCCCGCAAATACCTCTTTGTGACTCGGAGCGATACCGTCGCTCCGAGCTCCAGACCTGGGCTATACGCGATTCTCGACGCAAACTGGAGACACAACAAACTTGAGGCTCTAGCCAATCGAGGAGAAGGTGGAGTTTCCTCCGTCACGTCGCGCTAACTTAAGGCGGAGCAAGATTGAGTCAGATTAAAAAGTTGGAGCCGGTCGCGCGGCGTCATTGTAAGTGGAAAATGAGTTAAATAAGGCAATACATTTTAATTAGGAGGAAGGGATCTGCCCTTTATTCGTCGCGATAACTCGGCCCGCGCTATTAATTGAATTTCATGTTTAATTAACTCGAACCGAGCCTTGGCTAAGCCGAGCTCATTCTGTCTTAGAGGTTTTTGGAAAGAAAGTTTTTAGGCAAAGAAAGCCCGAGCACGAACACGCTACCGTGTTTGGTTCGAGCTAACACAAACCGGGGAACCCAATCAAGTTGATTGTCTTTTGCTCGGAAACTTGTAAATCTTTGTTAAATGTAATACAAGTAAAATGCAAGTTACGGTACCAATTAGCGTTTTATCAGTGACGGAAGAAGGAACTAAAGTCATTCAAAGTTTTCGAAAAAGATAAAAGCCACAAATGGTTATAAATAACGGTTGAAAGTGTCATGCTCCGCGTGGCGAGATAATTCGCCAGTAAGTGGCTTCACTTCGTGGAAAGATTTAAAACTTGGACACCCATTACAGGGGCTTTACAATTCACTTCTTTCTCAATACAAAAAAGATAAATTGTGTAATTCCACAACAACGAAAAACACGAAAACAGAATGTTTATCATGTAAAATCGAAAAGGATGCAAATGTGACTGAGAAACATTTTATAACTTTCCATTTAATGAATATTCATTTAGAGAAACTTGAAAAGAAACTAAATTTCTGCAAACATCGATTGATGTCACGTCTATTTGACTTACTTTCGCTCAGGAGGACGTCGCAGGTACAAATATCAGGCATAAACGAAGAAATTCTCCTTATCTAATGGTAGAGCGTTTGACCAGCCGCGTTAATAACCACGAAGGCATGGGCCCAGCATTAATCCGCGATCAGTGTCCTAAGATAGCCATAACTCGTATTTATGACAGACCCGGCAATTATGGACACCCCCAAGACTAGAACTCGGACCCTCACGCGCTGATAAGCCCTAATAAACCTTAATTGTGACACTTGTATTGCTTTAGGTCATCGGTTGTTGTGTATTAGTTTCTTGTTATACTTCTTCGGCATGATACAACGTTTACTAGGCCTTTCAACTTGACATATATTTCGGCAACACTTTAAATTCTATTTCTAATTCTAATTAATTGATTTCTTTGCGAACACAGGTTCTAGCAGCATCACGTATAATTATACAATTATTAATAGAGAGATTATTGTCTCGTAACAGGTTAACCGTGTTGCACCTTGTGCACTAGCTTAACAAATTTGATGGTATAAGGAAATTGAAAACACCAAAAGACAGTTGAAAACAATGACACGACGACGTCAAAATGATACTAGCGACTTGTAAATTGCATGGCAATCGGATCTAGTTATGGCGATATTTTAAATTTAATATCTTGCTTGTAGATGGGATTATCCTGGATAAAGGTTGAGAATAATGCGTAGCCTCATATTTATATTCTGTATTTGCAAGGTACATGGTTATATAACAGGTGTTCTTATGGTAATGATACTTAACATGTAATACCCCGTGGGGGCGCTGCAACATTCAGAGGGCATCACCTCCTTACTTTACTAACTACATTATTAAAATAAAATTAGGAATAATTAATAATGAAAACTAAGCAGAATTTTAAGAAGCAATTAAATAAAAAAATTAAAATTCTTTTTATTTCGGACAACGAGTTCCATAATTTGCTAGTACTAATAACAAGAAAAGTGCTTATAAATTAGTGATTCATTTTTTTTACATTAATTTTCAAATCACCTTTCTCATGAAGCGTTGCCACATGGGAGAGGTAATCCTACCAGCCACAGTTTGTAGGATGCTGTTGGGACTGTCCCGCACTCTGCGCATCAGGGATAATAATAATAATAACGTACACATTCAACATAGCCTCGCACTGAAGAACCCCTGTGTCGCGGGTGCCATGGACATACACATAGACAACCACAAATTACACCCTAACTCACGAGAGAAATAAATGTAGGTCATATAAATATTTCTCTCGGCCCGGGAATCGAGTCTGGGACCTCTGCGTGGCAGTAAGGCGGAATATCAACAATATCAACAATAAACATTAGTAATTCCTTTTATATTCAGGTCTCATTCCTGATACACTTATGTGTGGCTATTTGACATAATTTTTACAAATTACATACTTGGTAATTCGTATAATTTTTAAGTATCATTTTCTAAAAAGTATTATTTTAGAGAATAAAAAGCTTTACTTTGCAGATAGCTCTTAAGATGGGTTACACAGGCCTTATGTGTATCTTCTCTTTTAATGTTTATTGGGACCGCATTATATATTTTAATTATAATACAGTGGGGCTCTGAATGTTATAGACCGAGAATACTAAAAGGACGCTTCAACATGTGTAGGCCTTTATTGTTACATTTCAGAGTCTTTACAGGTGAGAAAAGATGATTGTACTTCTTTACAAATTTACTATATTTAAGAACGTAAACTGAGGTTAGTATCAAAATCCTGTTCTGAATTTAACAACAACAACAACAACAACAGTAAATTTGTGCTTATTTAAACCATTTGTTTGTACGTTGATAATGTAGCTATCACCGCACTAAACGTCCTGTTCTGCTGTAACAGCTCCGTTTACGAGCCCTTATCTGAAGGAAGCATTAAAAAAACACTAAAGTTTTAATTTCTTCAAATAAATCAGTGGCCAATAACGTGTCACTAACGAAGACTCACAGACGTTGTGTAAAAAAGAAACAAAAAGTAACATCGTAAACCAGCTTCCCGTTAGAATTTTAATCTGATCTGATTATTGACATTCCTTTGTTTACTAAATACACAACATGAGAATGTAGTTTGACTTTTTAAAATTCAGTTCTTATTGTAGTAGCGTTTGAGTTTATTTTACTAACTACGTAACACTAATGAATGGAGCGCATTTAACGATCGGTGATTAAATAGAACCAAGTGCATTTACAACTGCAGGACTAAATGTTTCAGGCTTTGCGTGTGGCAAAGTGCACTAGTTATTTATCAATATAAAGCACAATCTTAATGATATCTAATTTGTTTCAGAATACAACTGACGTTCAACGTCTGTAAGCCAAACACTTGCCATTTAACAGTTTGCAATTTGATATGTCGTTACAATATTGTATAAACCTATACAAGTAGCAGCCATAATTTGTCCAAGAAGTTATCAGGTCGCGCGAGTACGTGCGAGTCCGTGGTCCCAGTGACCACGACTAGTTTGGTCTCGCGATAAAATCAGCGAGATTTATTGGTCGCTACCATCGCGATACGACCGACGTCTTGCGATTGGATGTTGGTTATTCTAATCAATGCCTAGAGAAATCCATTGAGACTATCGCGAATGGTTTTCTGTTGACATTGTTATTCCAAGTTGTGTCTTGATTAAATCAATTAATAAGAAGCGTAGCTTATGAAAGCTGTGAACAGCTAACATCATTGTTTTAATTTTTTTAGGAGTTGGTTTTTATCTGTAAACAGTCTATGAAATTTTTAATTATTAAATTGTAACATTTTAATTTTATTGCCCTCCAATGACCATTTAAATATCTTATGACGCACAAATCACGGCTCCACTCCTTTACAATAATTCGCACAAGTGTCCCATACAATAAGAAAGTGTCCTCTTGGGAGCGATAACTGGCCTCGCTGGCCTGTGGGGTGCGGGGACAGCGGCGGGGTGAGGGTGACCATGTTTTATCGGACACGCGATCCGATCGCCTGGACACTGTATAGTGGACACTGTGTGGCACTGAAGAGCCTTGAGGGACGGATTTGGAGATGTACGGTTTCCGCTATGATTACCTTTCAAATGTAGAAATATATTTGCTGCTCACCGCTTTAGTTCGCAAAAAAAGTGATAAAATGAATAGCATAACAAAATGGTAGTTTTGTAAGAAAGCGATCAAAAATGAGTCCATAAATCAATATTTCAATCATCTGCTTTTGTTATTCGTTTTTAATTCGTTTCTTTAGTAGTGTAGCATTTAAATTAATGATTCACTTTCTTGTAATTTGCCATTTTGTTATTTTCTGACTGCTAGATTCTGACTCGGTCCCTGATTATCTTGCGGGTCAACCCGGCGGCGTAAATCGCATGTCGTCGCACAGCGCGTCTAATTAACCGCTAACGACCGATTTTATTGCCGCGGGGCTATCTTCACTTTAAATTGTTCGCCATATGGAGTTTATGGAGTTTAGTGTCCACTAGAATTATCGCTTTGGGCTCAGTTTTCGCCGTTGCGTGTGCGTGGGGTCCGCCGGCAGCGGCGCCGCGGAGCGCGCGTGCGCGGCCGTTATTTAAGATTCATTACTGAGACATGTGCGTATCTAAATGAATACTGTCTTTGTATAAGCAAAAACTCCGCGTCATAATAATTCAATGCCATTCCCGGAACCTAAAAAATTAATAAAATGTCTAAGGAAAACATTTACTATTACCTTTTACCCACATTTTCGTGCGTCCTGTTTGTAGCACAATGTTAATAAGAAAAAGCAATCCGATAAACAATTTACATCAGCATTATTCAAATATTAGTGAACTCCATTGGAGCGGACGGAATCAACTCATGCAAATCGGCGTATTTGCAAAATGAAGTCGCCGTCGTTTACAAAAAAGCTTTTAATAACAAAAGAGAAATCTTATTTTCCCTTTCCGCCCGCGCGGAGTGTTTTCCTCTTAATTTAATCAAATCATGGACTTTCGTGTATTTTTCTGAGTCATTTATTTTTAATTTTGGCGGTCGTTGTATCGAAACGACCGGTGCGAAAGCCGGGGGTTCAGCTGCCTTAAGAATTGCGAAGGCGTTTATTTTCAGCTTCAGAAGGGAATTGTACTAACATTTATTTTAATATAGACATTTTTCTTTTATTCAACTGCATTGTCATTTACGTCGTACCTACTCGAGTATTTGTAAGTCAGTTACAAGTAAGGAGTTTAACTCATTGTGTTTTGTTTAGGTATCAAACAATGAGACACTTTGAACACTCATTTTGAACGTACAGAGTACTGATTAGCTATCGACCCGTGAACAAACAGAAGAGTAGAAGCGGAAGCAGTAGAAGAAGGAGCAGAACGCCTGTCGCCACAATTTCGAGAACCTTTCACTTATCCGATTATAAGATAGACACCAGTACCAAATTATAGCAGCACAAAGGTTGCAGGTGTAGAGGTGTAGTGCAGAGTTATAGCAACGTAAAGGTTGTAGCCATAGGAGATGAAAATATCCGGATCTAAATTGCGTATGTTTGTTGACAGACCAAAGTTTCGAACCCTTTACCATCCCGTGGTCACGGCTGACTGTTGCAAGTAAGGTTGCAGGTAAAGTGTATAATTACAGCAGCATTACAGAGTGATATGCATGGAAACTGTAAAGTAAAATTAACCCTGAATTGGGCATACGAAATTAATTTGGCATGTGGAGTTACATTCCCCAACTCGAAACAATAATCAAAGTGCTATTAATATCAATAGGCGCCCCCGTCTAAGGTGTCCCAAACTTGCAAGCTCAAAGGTAATAACATCAGAGAAGTGCCTAACAAGATAATATATCTGCTCTATAAAGCATCATTATACCCCTCTACCCCCGCGTAACGCCCCCTCCCCCGCTCGTCCTAGTAATTGTCTGTAACGACCTGTTTGAGATCGCTTGATTTAGAGGTGATGCAGAAACTTTGATGTACGTGTGTATGCACGATTATATTATATTAGATATTCTTAGAGGTGATACGTGTACATAATACTATTAATCAAAGAGCGGTAGAGAGGTAGTCTTGTAGGAGAAAGGTTAATTTTCAATTGAGAGGTCGACGGTTCGAATCCCTGTGGCGGCATGTATCTATCTGTTTGTTATACAATTACGTGCCAGACAACTGTACGAAATAAACCAGTAACCAGTACCAAAGCAACTGAATTCATTTACCGGGAATCGAACCCGAGACCTCCTCATCCAGCAGTACAAATTGTTAGGCCACCGAGGAAGTTCATTATTTGAATTTGTGAACGTTGAATAGCAACACCTCTTACTAGCAATCTGCATGTCCAAAGAGGTTCACAGTGCTTTGAAAACGTGTGAGCTCATATGCATATAGTAGCAGTAAAGCTTCTAGAGAGTTCGTCCAGGGAAGTACTGCGACTGTACCTATTTCTGCCGCCAAGCAGTAATGTGAGCACTAATGCGTTCTGATTTGAAAGGGTAAGGGTGCTGGTACAGGCACATGGGATTTGTCAACTTATGTCTTTGGGTGACGGGTGCAGTGGCAGTGCCTCTCAGGTCTTTGCGATGTAACAAGCTCTGAGTAGCACAGCAACTGTCGCTTGGTGTTATAAAAAAAAAAATTGAAACATTCACCCTAAGGAGAACCCAGGCATTGGAACATATCATGACTGGTTGACTTTATCTACTTCATTATTATAAAATAAGATTTATTGAATGGAAACAGAGTAATATTTGTATTAAAACTTTCATTCTTCACTGTGACAGTGATTTCTCGCGATCTAGCATTTCTTCTATATCTTGTCGATGCTTCTCTTGGCCCTTATGTTAAGTATGTACTTAGCAGATGCTTATATCCTATTTCTTTTACATTTGCGATATTCAGTCGTTTGAATATTTGTTTAATTAAAGTTCTTAAGGGTAAAAAAGAACATAGCTGAAATTCCTTGGAACCCTTGGAACAAGTTATGTTGTCGAATTACATATTTACATTAGCGGTGATGCGGTTATGCCCCTCGTTTATACGTTTGATTATATTGCCCGAGTAGGTAATCTATAATTTATTGTCTGCGATATTATGTAAATGTCGAGTAGTAAAATAATTAAGATAAGCGCTTAATCTTTATAACGTTGATTTACTTGGCGCCGGCGCGGTGCTTTAATGTAGGTCAATCATATCAACGGATTGGTTACTTAATCACATGTCGAATGACATGTAGAATTTGGCACACAAGGGTATAGTTTCCGTGGTGTAGCGGTTATCACATCTGCCTAACACGCAGAAGGCCCCCGGTTCGATCCCGGGCGGAAACATAATTTTTAGCTCTTTTTCTTTTGTATGAATTATGAATTGCACGTTTATGATGTTACTGAAAAGTTTTTTGTAATTTGTTTTGCCAACAATATATTACTTCGGGTGTTGAAGTAATTGAAATTGTTACCAAACCTCATAAGAGATACCCCGGACAGTTTAATAGAATAAGTAATGTGCGGGCGTCGCTGTGCCTCTGTGAATAGTTACAACTACCCTCTGAGTTCAGGTGGAGAACCGGCGATATATCAAAGTTTGCAAGTTAACCGAGTGCGAGGTGCGAGATGAGTTATGTCGACCGCTCGAATCGCCGAGCCGCGAGGGACAAGCCACTGGCGGCTTGCTGCCAGCTGGTCTGCGATCGCACAGTTCATTGCAAACCGGTGTCAAAGTTAACCTGCATAGAGACTGTATCTTTTTTGTGCAGAAGAATAATTTACCACCGCTCAGTGATTGCTGCTACGCGCATAAAATGCAACGAAAGCTGTACGTACAACCTGCCTGTACGTATAGTGAGATGCTCTTTGCGCTCACAGTTTTTTGTTTTGCTGCCACAAGCACAGTTTTTTGTCATTCTACACAACACACACTAAATTCAACACACAAGCACACGCTTATTAACGCACACAGCCACACTCTCTACATGCAACTCTTTTACTACCGTCGTTTATCTATCAACCGTAATCACTAATATTTAACTGCTGTGTTTATTTTCGTCCCTTTTTTATTTTCCATCACTTTCAAAATTCAAATTTGTTTAAATTTGATAACAATAACTTTTTTCGCAGTTGCATCCTGTTAGGGGCACTTTATCCACATGTGGAGACCCATATTATACAGAGTAACCTAGAATACGCCCTAACCTTTTCAAACAACAAACATTTTGTGTACTATGGGAAGGAAATAAATTTCATTATTACTGTGTAGTAGTCGACAACTAAGACCTGTGCCCGATAGCTGGGTGTACGTCTGCAGATTTAGTGCTAAGCTCTATTTTAAAGTAGCTTACGTTTATTATAAATATACGCAACCCAATGTAAGTTGAAAGCGTGTATTCAAAATCCGCTTGCTCTACAATCTTACAAACGCACAATACGAGCAAAACGCATTCATCGCGGCCGCGGCGACCTGTCGCAGTAATTGAGTTAGCGCTAAGAAACAACGACCACCCGGAGATTTCAAGTTTCCTCTCCTCTCCTCTTCACTCCGTTGCCTTACTAGTTTGCCAATTTTGCTGCGACCTGAATGTTAAACCTGGGACGTTAACTTTGCACTGTTTGCCGCGTTGTTTAGCTGTCTTGCCTTCCCTGGTTTGCTTAGCTGCTTCGCTTGCATATAAATTCTCCCTGTCTAAAGTTCTCTCGATGTAACACGAAGTCTGATATCGTTATACAATTGGTTACAAATTCAAATGGGGACTTATGAAAAATCAATACTACATAGTCATCATTATTTTTTATGTCGTTACAGTTTTAACCGACGTCTCGTAGTTCTTACTCATTATCTCCCATAGATTGCTAGCGATCCATAAAACTATGTCAAAGTATAAGAAAAACACCGTTATCTATTCCATAATTTTATGTATTACGACTCTTAAACATTATTGTTACCTTTCTCATAACAAAAGTGGGGGGAGATCGGTGAAGTTAGCCAAAGTGCCGTAAATGATGAGATTAACTAATACGGATTGACATAATTTGTCACTAGATGTGACTTATACCATAAAAGGTAAGCATGAATTCTATACCATTAATAAAACGACGAGGCGAAGTTTATACATAACCTTAGAATTATGAGCATAGGCCTCTTCTAAGGAGGAGGTTCGCTGGCCCAATATAGGTTGGGTATTACACACGTTTTTTTTAATATATAATATATAGAAAACTAATTATTCTATATTGTCTCTGGTCTGGGTATTTGTGGTACAGTTGTTTCCGATTTCCATAACACAAGTGCTTTAGCTACTTACTTTGGAATCAGAGCAACGCATGTGATGTGGTCTCAGGTGATTAATTTATTTATTAGCGAGAGGTATTGCTTTTAAATATTTACAAATATGCTCAGAAATTAAAGTCTCTAAATAGAGAAGCAACTGTTCTCCCTTCAAATAAATACCTATATGACATCTATAAACAAAAACTTTTGAAGGTATCTAGTACGGAAATCAACACTTAGTAATAAATATGTTTACATGGCAATGAATTCTCGACACGATAAGGCGACTGCCGACAAACACAATGCCATTGATTTGTTAACGAAACAGGTCGAGCACGCGAGCGGGCACCAATTACCGATCGATATGTTACAATTAACGGAACGTATCATAGTGGCGATTAGTGACGTAATCCGTTCAGGTTGATTAAACAAATTACATGTAAATGCCATGTGGAACTGAAATTACGACGTGTCGATGATAGAGTTGCCAACTCAGATGGAGAAGTTGATTTCTGATGAATTTGACTCACGTCGTAGACAAAAATAAATAAATTAAAATAGATTTGTGTGACTTTACGTCGATTCTTAATTGTTATTACAGTCCCTGTTAATTTAAACTCTCTAGTATAAACTTTAGCAATGATTGACAGCTATGGTTGCCCAGTAAAAGAGCGGTTCCTTCTCCATAGGGAGGTCAGCAGTTCGAATTTCAGTGGCGGCATGCACTGGTGACTTCTCGCTAAACTACAACCCTTTGAGAACGTCTGAATTTTCAAATCTTCATTGGTCCAATGTGTCATTGTATCTTTAGAGGAGGCCTGTGTCTAACAATGGGGCGTACAATGGATTGATGTTGACGCTGATGATGGATGATTGATACAAAAATTGCTAAATTAAAAATAAAAGTTAAGAAAGCAACAATTATTTACCAAGAACAGCAGAGCAAGTTCAAGCTGAGTTCATAAAACTGAAAGGTATAACAAACCAGCGGCGGGCACAGAGATAATGACGTTTTGAACGGCACTCAACTCATTACGCGCCGATATCTTGCCGACAAGTTCGAACCACCTCCTAAGTCCTTTCACACCTACATCTAATCCCAAACCTTCCCATCTTGATGATAGAGTTGAGATTTGTATAAGCACGTCTTCTCAAAGGTACTAAACACCTAATGAGCATACTAAAACTCTCACAATCAAGAAGATCGTAACTACAATTCAGTGTAAATTCAAATGTAAACAAGATTACGCCGAAGTAAGACTGAAATTTGTTTGAAGATTTAGAATTACGGCCAATAGATGTAGTAGGAGACGTAGGAGACACAGTACAAGCGTAATTAGTCATTAGCGTTGGGCAGGAAGTGCGATTGATAGTGCTCGAGTCTGATTGGTTTATTGCACTGTTTGCTCACACTTGTACTGTGTATAGCATCTAGTGTAGTAGTATGTATTGTTTGAGGACTATTGTGTGTAACCACATTGAGTGTGGGGAATTGCTTCGGCCACTTGACGCGGTGATATGTAGGCGCTGCAAGGAGGTAAACTGTACTGAACTGCATATTGTCATTCCGTTACAATATAAGCCTTTCACATTTATATTATGTAGCAATAATATTTTTAAATTTTTTACTATACTTTCTTTGAAATAGGTATAATTTGTCACCTTTTTCTAAAAGACATATCTCGTGTTAATTATTGACCAGTCGGGTTTTAAACTTCTGAAGAGTCCCTCAGGGGTCACATTTTATCCCCTTTAACACAAATGTACGTAACTTACAATTTGATGGAATAAAGTTATTTGCATAGTTTGATCCAGAATATTTCATTTTGTGTTGTGAATAGTTTGTTTTCGTCAAATTTTTAAGTTACATCAATTGGCATCGTGAATTGCGCTCGTTATTTATCGATTTTGTATAGAGTCAGTGAAGAAGCATTTCATTCCGCTCATAACTGCAGTTCGACGTCGGAATCAAGTTCCGTTCAATAATTTTCCATCGATGATTTCTTACATTTCTTTTTTTCGACAAAAAATATCCGTTTTCAGAAAAACGTAACAAAAAAGCCTATCATTTAGGGTAGGTGTGTTTTTGAGCCCCCCGGTGGGCAGGAAACTGATACAAACGGACGGACAACCGATAGTTATCAATATGGCTTATCCTGTATTTATGTTACGTACAAAGTGTCCGGGTGTGGGAAGTTAGTATTGCCCGGGAGTTCAAACACATTACTTGGAAATTGTGAGTCACAAAAACTATTTGTTTACTTTCTTAAAGCAGCTGTGTATCAAGATTTGGCAATGTAAATGTTGACATCGAAGTCATCATCATTTTTAATAATCATTAAAGTGAAACCTGCTCTTCACTTCGTTGTCCTACGATTCTAGCACACATGTACAAAAAACACATAGGTACAATTCGCTGACTCCCGCTGCAATACTGCGGTACTTATTCACAGAAGCACATAAAGCTCTCTTTTATTTGTTTATTTTATTTATTTAATCGTTTATTGTACAGGAAAATCACAATCACGTTTAAAGAAAAAACAAACAAAAGGTTTGTCTTATTTTAAAAGAAATTGCTTCCTGTGGACCTAAATACAGGACTAAATAACTGAAATTACGGGTTTACGTGCACAACAAAACAATGGTTATGTAAAATAAAAACAATATCAAATATTTACATATATACATAAATACTTACATATATACAATACATGGAATAGTGGGTGAAAAATGCTACTCAAACTCTCATTTTGAAAACAGCTAGCGAGGACCCGTACAACGCCACCGATAATGCCGTGTCAGTCGCAAGTACTGGTCCTCACAAATATAAACGTCAGAGTCGACATGCTAAGAGGAAGAATAGCTCTCTCTTTAGCTCTCCTTTAAATGTTTAACCTAATGAATCGGCAGTTCTGTGTACCAGCCCTTCTAATTTTATTAAATTGCAATAAATGGTTTCTATATATTATTTCTATGTCTATTTCTAATTTTATTGGTAATGTAAATAAATAAGAGAAAATAATCCAAGGTTTTCTCAACTCGGTATAGTTGATGGCGACCACGCAGCATTTGTGACGTTGTAGACTCGGTGAATGCAGACCACGAGGAGTTTGTCCGTGGCATAAACTACTGCCTATATATGTACATACATACATATATGTATCCAGTATGTATAGACTGTTAGCAAAAAAAAATCATGTACGTGACTCGGCATATTGATAACTCGCCGTGTTTTCCTCGATCTGTTTGTTTAGAGACTACTGATAAATATTTTATGGGTAGTTGATAAAAATAGGTCAACACAATATGCTTTCATATTATAATAAAAATACATTATTTTTCGTCATTTCGATTTAATACTTTACGCCGATGGTCTTAAAACATATGTCTTGAGTATGATGATGACTATCTCAATCATCGTCATTATAAGTCCCACATCTGGGACCGGGTCTCTTCTAAAGCTCTCCTTTAACTCTCTGGTTCAGGATGTAGTCGCCACCCTGGCTAATTCATCATGCAGGTTCGGTACTACGTTAATTTCCTTGACCATCAGTGAGAGGTGTTGCTACTAAAACTTAGAAATTTAAGTCATAGACACATACTGCCGCTACATATATTCGCATCGAAATTGTAAATTAAATGAAATGCAAGTAATTACTTAGATTGCCTTGAATACGACGAAATGAAGAGCTTTAATGAAATAATCAAACCCATCTAATCTGCCATGCCTTTGGACGTAACGCCCTAACCAAGGGCCATCTCATCTTAAGTCACTTTTACACTCACTGCGGTAATTTCCGTTTTATAAGCAATCGTTAATATTCAATTAGTTGTAATTGCAGAGATCGGATGAGACACATCATTCATTACGGTAATGGAGCCGTAACTGCCGACTGTAACTTTTTTAGTGTAGTCCGGTGTGCAGGGCGCAGGGGGCTTTATGAGTGGTTTATATGATTTCGGTTTATTAAGACGTCTGGCTTGATTTGATGACTATGGATTAGTAATCGTTGTTGGTGCCACTGAACCGCGCGATGGGCGGGCCGCGCAGGGACAGATTGCGATCTAGCTTCGCGACACGAGAAGGGTTCTACTGGGCGCCGTGTTGTGTACAGAGGCGGTTTATGAAGAGATGACGCGAAAAACGATAAAACGCCTAAACTGGCGTTCGTCTCAACGCGGCTCCAGAATCGGAAGTCTATTTTCCGGATCCGTGCTCTATCATCTTATGTGTATAGTATAAATACAAGGGTAATCACCAGAGATCAGAATCGACAGATTATATTCAAATAGAGTTCAAGGAAGTAACAATATAGAGTGAGTAATACCTCCCTATGAAATCGTAAAATTATTCTAATGATTTTTTCTTTATATTTTTGACGTGTAACTAAGAATTACTTTGCTATGGTAGTGTATTTAGAAGAAATGGTTTTTTTAAAGTAAAATTATAACTTCACTAGTTAGTTATAATTGTTAAAACAAAGATCGAACACAAAGAAAAGTTTCTTCGAACTGACAGGACCTGCATGTGTATGCCAAACTACCTACGCCACCCCGTCAGTAAGCTAAACGAATTGATCTAAGTATGTATTTGTGGTTACAGGTCTTTTGTACTGTTTTTTACTTTCATCGCCGCAGGTGTTTTTCAGAAAAAAATAAATGAATATCATTTTAGTAAAACATCATGCTATTCAATAAAATTAAAGTTATGACAATTTTGCAATAATTCTTTTCATTGAATATCTTGCATCAGAATGGAAAAAAAAGATGCTTTCGAGATGTGTTATATACCGTGGACCGCTAGAAGGACTAACAATCACCCAGACAACCTTGACAAATTGGTTGTGGTGGGTAAGGTGGAGGGAAAGATGCTCCGCGGTCGATCACATAGCCGATGGAGTAACCAAGTGACCGCTCTCACTCCCCTTCCTATAACAATTGCCATGAGAGAGTTCGAAGACAGAACCAGAAGGGAGAAAATCGTCCATAAAGTGTTGGTAATACTGTATCAAATTTGTGAATACTTTTTAGATCTAGCACCACCCTCGCTCCCTACTTGTGATCTAGTTACGGTGAAGACAATAAAAAATGTGCTCTCAGCGTTTGAAGTTATTTTCATTACATCAAATATTAATGAAGGAAGAAAACATAAAGTCTCGAAAACCTTCCGGGACACGACCTTCAGCGATGAAGATAACGACTAAGACTAAGAAAAAAAATATTATAATGCTTTTTTTTTTTTTTTGTGAAAATATTCCACTAGTTTGTTATTTTTATTGATACGAAAGTCGAACAAATTTCCCGAGATTTTTAGATGGTGGCAATTATCAACTCATTGTTTATAAAATTTTGAATAAATATAGTCTGTCTGCTCTGACCTCTAGTAATCACATATGGTGAACACACGACATTCGATACATAATTAAATTGTTTAGAAAACGGGCCAAAGCCACGCAATAATTCAATGTAGTAAGTTTGGTCGCAGAACTAACACGGTTAGGTTCAAGTCTCAGCCAAGGGGACATATTCTTGAATCACTAGTAGTTTTCAAAGGCGTAGTTGCATCTCATTCATGCGCTTTAATGCTAGAGGGAAAGGGAAATAGCCCAGCGACGTTAGTGGTCGTTTTAAGATCGGTCGAACCGAAAATAGGCGTCGAAGTCTATCGTATCGTTGTAATCCAGTTACACGGAATTAGCATGCTGCCTGATGGATTAGTTGCGAGATGCTTTCGGAAGTCTTGGACTTTGTTGTGACAAAGCTTAGAAGACTTGCATTGGACCTATCGAGATGGATATCGTGGTAGCGTAGGAAGGTGAGTAATTTTATTGTTATTAAATTTGTTTTGTTTGTTATATCACTTTTCATTTAAAATAACTTAAAATTTAGATATCATGGCAATAAATAACGCTTATGCTTGGTACTTGTCTCAGATACAGTCAAAACGTAACTTCCAAATAACCCTCGGTGACGATATAAAATTGCCGTTTCACCGGTGGTAAATCTTTTTATTTATTTATTCGCCGAAGCATAGACGCCGTCGTTGTCGTCGCGACGGCAGCAGGAAGAGATGTGAAATAATAATTGTCAATAAAACGACGCGTTTCAACAACATTATTTGCCGTAAAGGAACCGGCATACGGCTTCGGTGCGATGTTATGATACGACCTGAAGTAGTCGAAACATTGTTCGCAGCCGTGTACGACTTCTTTGATGTTTTTACTTGCGTACTTAGACACGAGGCCTTCCAAAAGTGATCCACGACAGGAATACGACCTAACTCTAGCTATTCAAATTTCTATCTATATCAATTTAGGCAACAGCCAAAGTCTTGACACCTCCAAGCAATCTCCACCGTCACTTCAATTCCACTGATCCGCTATATTCGATTCACGATCCTTATTTATTTACTCGCACATTTACATACGAGCCAATCCAATTCACGCGCGAGATTATACCACCCCCCTACCCCTCCTTTGAGAGGGGGCCTGCGACCATTTCTCGTAATCCTTATAAATCCACTTTATATTCATCCACCTTAAAGGCCCCAATAAAACCTAGTGTGTACTTACTTTTTTTTGGCGAGCAAATTGATTTGGAGTTTTTGGAATTGATTCGTTGATATATTATTTTGTAATTCGCAGTGATTGTTTTTGAACATGCGATCGTTACGTGAGCGATATCGGCAGGAGCACAGAGGGACAATTTTGTCGCGACTTCGTACTATCTCTTCAATGTCTTTTTTCACCTTCAAAAACGTAGAAATCACGAATCCCTCGTGTGGTAATAAAATCTGAAGTCATCCCAATATTTTCCAAGCGATATGTTAACCGTGTGACGTCATTGTAAATCAAATGGCGCGAATATCGCGTAAGTGAAAGGCGTTTAAGCACTCGCAATATTCCTGGTTTAAACTTGAGGCTCGGAAAAAAGATGGCGTGAGAAGTAGTTCAATTTAAAAATATTTGCGTACGAAATTGGATTAATAAATGAATTGTAACTGTTGAGGTTATGATTTGAATTTCAATTGAATTTGTTTAGTAATTTCATAGAAAATATGATGCAACAACATCTTACAAACACAAAATACAAAAGATTTTCGAAGGACCAGCTCACACGTCCGCTCTGGAACTCTTATATAATTTTATTCGATGGTTTGGTTGAACACTGTTTACATTGTATGATTTAAACGATTTAATTCAGGCAAAAATTGCCGCTGGTAAAATGTGTGGTGCAACCCCATGGACATCCAAAGCCCACCGCGGCGGTAATTCGCAGTTTGTATTCATGCGCGGCGCCCGCGCCGTATTTGCGCTACATTTCATTCATTGCACTTTTTTCAGATTTTTGTTTTCTTACTCAACACTTTCATACTTTAATCCATAATTTGGTTTAGTAAAGTTCTCTTCAACTCTATGAATTTAAAGAATATTCATGTTCTTTTACATGATTTAATACAAGTTTTAGAACTGGTAGTGCCACTTGCTAATCGTGTAGCAGGTACAACATTAACTCCATATCAATCACTTTTATTAATCATGAATAATTTTACTCTCTTTAAAGAATGAATTGTTCAAAAACTCCGTGATATTTTTAAACAAGAAAAGAACTTAATTTCTTTTCAAATGTTAAATTTTCAATATACATTTTAAATATAACATTTAAAGGAAAGCTCTGGATTATTATAATTCATAAAAAACCGGCCAGAACTGGTGAATTGTAAAGATGGCGTCACACACATCTTTACAAAGCCGTCAAAAACTATTGCAGCTAGGTTGGGACGTGTTACTTCGACCACTGTGTGAGGCCGACATGGCCGTTCAAATTTTCATAAAATTATTTGAATTGATACGACTTTGATAACGAAGACACCATCATACGAAGTAAAGACGAGAGTTTTCATGAAAGAGGAATTCTAAAATTACCCGAATAGTAGCAAAAGATTGTAGATCAACTTGGCCAATACAGATCGAAATGTGGCATGTACTTTAAACGTGTTTCATTTATGCTTTGACCCCGCACGGCCTTTTGCAATAACCCAGTGTTAGCAAGACTCAACTTTTCTCCATAGAAAGTTAATTTTTACATTCATATTGATCTCATATTTTTGGCCTAAGCTCATCGCCATAAGAGTTAGCAAAAGTGGACATGAGCATAAGTTTTTTCTCCCTCCACCTCTGGCCCTAAAACCAACAATATTTACATGAATAATAAAAAAACGTATGTAGCCGAGCGGCGGCAGCAGTGACGGCGGCGGCGGCGGCGGCGGGTTGCGTTAGCGGACGGCCCACTATTAACTTATGAAAATAAGCTACAATAACACTTTGTTTATTCTGCGTTATGCCTTGCCAGGGAAATTCGCGACGGTCCGAGGATTTGGCCGGCGACCCTCAAACTGTGACTTGTCTGCTTAAATAGCAGTACACATTATTATTTTTTTAATTAGTTTTTCTACAGTGCGTTAAGAATGTAACATGAAAACAGCAATATCGCGTATTTATTTGAAAAACTGTAGTGTATGTCAATTTTGAATTAGTTTTCTTATAATCATAAGAAATCATTCGACTTTTGAATGAAATGTCGAACAGAACATAAATAAATATATCTAGATCTAACAAGTCCCACCTTGGGCGACAAGTCTGTTTAACAATGTCATGAAAAAGATTGAGCGCCCAGAGCCACAGTACATTGAAGAAAGTAACGTCCGTGTGTTGTTTTGAGAGCCCCGCGTCGGGCGCCACTGATGTCCGAGCGGGGAAATGGATGTTGTTAATGTAAACACTCGGCCGTTACACGTCGATAACATTATGGTAAGAATGCGATTCGTTTTTAAATATTCACGCGACTCGCGGTATGACCATTAAGGGGGTCAGAAAGATAAATAAACAATATTGTTGTTGATTCGCTAAATAGAAATGTTACCGTTATATCAAAAATAATAAAAATGTTTTTGGATATTTTTTTTTGGATAACATCATGTCAATTCCACAAGGAAATTTTTTTTTATCCACAAAGTCGTGCCCTGTGCAATAAATAAAGTGCAATGTCACATAAATACAAATCGCAGCGAGCAATGCGATTCACATTTGAAGGATAAACAGCTACAATCGCTACAACGCTCTGAAGTGCCCCCGGCCCAAATCTCGACCCACCTCATAAAACACGTGGAATAATATCTTGTGCACAGGGAGGGAAATACGAAGCTCTGCTCAAAATATGATGCGCATCTCATCTAGGGTGTGATCGTTTAATTTTAAAATTGTCAATTATTTTGAGCTAGGTACCAACTTAATTATTTTGACACTTTATTAAGTTTTTCTTATTTTTAGTTTAAACGTACATTATTTATATTAAACACTTCTTGTTTTTTTATTGCGAGACGTGGTCATGACAGATGCAGCAAGATGACAACCGAATGGTGGCCAAAAAAGGGCATACTTCAAATCCTAGTTACACTTCTGTCAATCTGAAATAACGTAACCTTGAAACCTCTGAGTTGTTCCGTTTACCCTTCCCGCCTCCCTGTCGTTGTCTCACCGGGTGGTACAATCGGCAGTACACTGCGATTTGTTTGCAGTCGTAAAAGTATATCGTGCGACGGTAAACGTGCGTTGCTTGTCGGCATTTACATATAGACGTTTCGTGTAATGTACGCGGCAATACACGGGTGAATCTTGATTGTGCTGGCAGGTGAATAATTCATACATATTCCGATAGTTCGTTGAATAATATGCAATCGTATATGTTTCTCTAACCATGGTCCTGTCTTATCGTTACTTGCATAGTAATACGTAAGTCTTAATTAAATAATAAGACTTTGTAAGCCCATATTAAAGATACTTTAGAGACTGCTAGAACAGAAAAGGCACCCACTATGATTTTGCTTCAAAGTAAAGTAATATTACAAATGAAACAACAAAAGACATTCGCTGAGGCTTATCCATCGAAATGGAGCAAAATGAAATGAAAGCGAGGTACTCTTCAGCAATTGCTAAGTCCTTGAAGTTAACCACCCATGTGCAAGCTACTCACGTCGCGCCGGCAGAGGGCGCCACTGGTGACGTCACAACGCCACCAATAAATGCCGACTTAGCGCCATAAATGCCGTAACCGCTACTATCTTAATCAAACTAAGTGAACTGACCGTTTTTTAGACGCCGCATCTTGCGGCTTAAATGTTTTGGCCCAACACATAAAACTTTTTTCTCCTCCTTTTTGCCATAAGGACATCGTAAAGCTTGGGCTAGATATAACTATGTTATGTCCAGTGAGATCATTTATGTAAAACACATAAACGGGAGCACAACTATGTAGCATTAAAGAAACTGCGCAACGAAGCTTTTCCACGGAATACAAAAAGAATGTTTTTACAGCCACCTTCTTAGATTCCTTTCAAACTCCCAATTACCTTCGTTTAGCCGGAATAAGTCACGGCTGTGATGGAATTAGCCAAAGAGCCGCCGGTGCAAAGGACTCACTACACGTCGAATGGCGAATTAAGTAATCGTATGCAAGCACCGCCGCACCGCGCCCTCGCTGTTGAAAAGTTGAGAGCGGTACTTGAGATCATCCTTATGGGTGGGTAATGGAGGGTAATTGGAAAAAAGAGAGAAAAGGTGAAATGACTTTGGTTAGTTTAATGGTAATAAAAGTATTTTACTCTTAAGTATACGAAATTAAAACATGTTATATACGTAGGAAATGAAAGTATTTTTCCGGATTTAAATCGCGTACATTTGTTTTTTCAAACAAACCAACGTTTCGGGCCCTTTACAGGTCCCACGGTCACGGTTGACTCCCTTGGTTGCGATTTAAATCTGGGAAAATAGATTCATTTCCTATGTGTAACAATCGCGAAAACTTAAAAACTCGGTATATCATATACGCTTGAAATGTCTTGGAAAAGGGTTAGGTTAAAATACTAAGACTAAACGACATGTTTGAAGAGACTACTGATGCGTGTGGAGGAGGCGGAAGAGGTTTATCAGAAGCGTAGCGAATAGAGGTTAATTTTTTTATAATATCAAATGACGGAACGAACAAATCATGCGCCTGGTAAGCTACACGCCTGTCCCGAACAGTTGCAGTGCCACGCAGAGCTTTAAATACCGAAGATCGTAGGGGCACTGCTACTGCGCCCGTCATCCTGAGACTTAAGTTGACCTGCCCATGTACTTTCACCAGCAGCTTTACCTTTCGAAACCGGAACGAACGCAAAAATAGGCAAGGCGGCAGTATTTCCCTGGATGAACTCTTTCACAAGGAGCTCTACTGCTACTGAACTTGTACTAAAAGAAGTCTGGTGTTGTGCTCTCGAGAGTTACTTTCTCTACTCTGCTGCTACGGGATACCCTAGTTTCAGACCAAGTCATTAATGCGTGTCAGGTAATTTCTTACATTATTGTTACAATATAACTTTCGGACGATCTCTAGCGAATGAATATTTGAGAGGAAGGTAAAACAACCTCTAAAAGAAACGGTCACGCCATATAGCAGCATAAATAATTAAATATTGCATATATAGTAGCAAACAGCATTAGATACAGTGTATAGTAGTGCAGATACAATAGCGAGGGAATCAAAACGTCCGCCTGTCTATCTGTCGGCGGCAGCTCTCTCTCGCAGACCACTGGCTCGCGACCTATGTCTAATCATTCATACAGATCTATGTAACTTCAGACAGGACGCGAAAATAGTAACTTAAATAGGCGTTCGTGAGAATTAGGAATGAATTTATCGAAGCTCTCTTTTGTTCCTTGTGCGATTGTGAACAAATTTATAGTGAGTTGTTTTTTAACAGTAGGTACTTTTGTCAATTTAGTAATATCTATATGCTCCGGTAACTTACTGTTAAATATGTTCGTGATATATATTGACGCTACGCTTGAGGCGTAAAATGCTCGAATTTATTATGATACAAAATATTTCATATACTCATAGAAATTTCCAAAATACAGTTTAACGCAGTATAGTTTATTGCTTCACAATACAGCTTTCGATAAAACAAATAATTAAAAATTTCGATGCCGCTGCAACGAGCTAGCAATACATCCTTTGCCAAAATAGCAAATTGGAATTTTAAGTGACGGAACGAACAATGGTATGTATTTATTATGAACAAATAAATCAATCAATAAAGACTGTTTGAATAATCCAATCTATTTGGTTGTTAAGCCTGTGGCAGCAGTGGACACGCGCTGCCGTAGTGCCGTGTCGGCGGCTGGTGTGTCACCGACAGCGACTTTCCGACTCGGAGCACCAGCACAGGCGACATTCAGTTGTCGGTGCACTAGGTGATTTCCAGTGCCGTCGGTCCTACGGCCTTGTTGGAATGGGTACTTATAATAAATATAAATGTGAAATAATTTACTTTCTAACGAGACTGTGCGGCGAGATAAAAAAGAAACAACTGGTTGCAGTTAATCACGTAGGAATAGAAATATCTTTCACTAAGCTAGGCCTGTCTTGTAGCCATCAATGTCCTTGTTATTGGTGTGGGAATAGCGCGATTGGAAAGGACGATAAACAGAAGTTTAATGATTATTTGAATTTATAATATATGAATTATGAATATAAAAAAATAGGTAGAAATAATCCCAATTTCACATATCAAACATTAGGGTTGGAGAATGAATTTAGTTACGTTGACAAATGACATGATTTGTAAACGTACGTCCACATGGACGTATGTGTGTGCGAATATCACGTGTAGCAACACATATCATATAGATCTTGAGACGAAACGATAAGTAGAAAAATTTGATTATATACGTTTTGTGCGTTTCATATCCCCAAACTCGCTATTCACTCCCCACAATTGTTGCGACTAGTGATGCGCCCCGACGTGCCCCGGCGACGAGAGCTTTCAATTAAGCGTAGCACTCAGCGGGCCGGAAACTCTTCCCGCCGCGTCTTCTGCACGCGCCACGACTGCCGTGCTACGTCATACCAACAACCGTTGTCAGGTCATATGGAATTGATAGATCTCATTGAAAAATGAAATTTTTTCAAACAGAACAGAATACGGCGTGTCGAAGTAGTCTGGAAAAGGGGTCCAAAGAATAACTATGACGAGAGAGTTGATTTTTGGTAATTGTCTTTTTTACATACTATACTATCTAAATTACATACGTATATGCTCACACTTTTAGTTTCTTATTAGTTTAAGTACCTATGAGCCTATTGATTGCTTGCACTTCGCACGATCTTGACAAACCTGTCTTGCGTCACTTACATTTCTCGCTTTTTCATACAAACTCGTCTATCCTTTTATTGAAAAGGATCGACGAGATTGTAATAAAAAAATAAATAATAAAAGGCTCTTCCGTCTTTTGTGAATTAAGAAAAAAATTATACATGGTTACCATCTTCATCTGTCAACATACAAAAACAGAGTCATCGCACTCATGCAAAAGAGCTTGCTTGAAAGGGTTCTAATTCGTATGGTATTTTGTTATTGAATGATAGATAGATGCGAAATTAATGTCCCACTCAATTTATCCCCATTTCTAATAATTTATTGTAAGAAATATAATTCCATACAACACAAAATCGCAGCGCATCGGCCAGCGCGCGCTTCGCTTCGCCCGTGACGTCACTTTAGTTACGAGTCAACTGCAATGTCATTGTCACAGGGTACAGGGTGATTCTGCCACAGAGTTTACATGTCGCAGAATGGCACTCTGTGAATTATCACAATGCATTCACAGACAATATCACTTTTAACCTTTTTTTATTTTTTTTATCACTTTTAACCTAGAGATACGTTCCCGCTAAAGTTAAAATTTGCAATTAATTTAAATTATTTTCAGCAGTCAACCCGTGACCATGGAGCGTGCAACCGTTCCGAAATATCGGGAAAATAAAAAGAAGTCATACCGTGGTAAGAAACCTGATACCAGTGACAATCATTTGTTTAATATAATACCACCTATAAATCTATCGATCAACGACTTACTCTTTTGACCTTTGGTTATAAATTTAAAAAGCAAATTGAAGTCTGTGGTTTCTGCCTACCTGGATAAAAAAATGTACGTATTTTTCTGGTAATTATTAATAAACTACATCGATACAGATTTTCCGAATAAATGAAAACTTTATACAATACCTACTCTAAATTTGTTTCGGTCTGCACTATTCATTGGTTTCATAATATCGAGATGGCTCGTGTTAGAGTCACAGCGTGCAGCGCGAGGGTGTGCACGAATTATTTTCATACTCCCTGACGCCGTCACAGTCGCTAATGGGTGACGTGGGATAGCAAAATGGCTAATGGCTTGTCTCTGATTTGTAGTTCTCACAGTAGGGACTATTTTATTTTATTGTACGACTACACACCTCTACGTAGTTTCATTGAATCAAACCAATGTATCAGAACAAATTCCTTGTAATATTTATGTTAAAATCAAATTATAGCATATTCTTTATATTATAGCATAGTCTTTCAAAGGCACCCTACCTTGAGTAAAAACGAGGTCGTTCGCCGGAAGGAAGCGTACATAAGTCACTCGAGCGGCGCGTCGGGCGTCCGTGCACGGGGCCGTCCGACACGTGACCAAGACAATTAGCCTTTTTGGGACTTATCGGGGGTGAACGCGAGGAGAGATGGGTCGTTGGTAAATTTTCGTGCCAGACTAATTATTAGGTATAAGAGACTCCTACCTACCTATTTAACCGGACCTATTTAAGGTTTCATCACCATCATAACTATGCTACCACTGCTGGGCACGGGATTTCCGCCACGCTGACCGAATGCGGGTTGAGGACTTCTAACGTTTTCCAATTCGTAAATCTTCGATATGCAGGTTTCTTGCAGTAAGCGACACGCCTATACATAACAGTTGCCACTCAGAGCTTTAAATCACAAAGATTTTAGGGGCACTGCCATTGCGTTCGTCATCCTGAGATATAGTTTTACCCTTAGGTACCCTTCAAAACCGGAACGCAGTAATGCCCCCATTACTGCTTGGCGGCAGAAATAGGTAAGGTGGTAGTTCTTCCCTGAACGAAATCTTTCACAAAATGCTCTTCTGCTATTATTGTTATTGTTGTTAAAGATTCACAAATATATGTAACTTTGAAATTATAGGCATACAAATATATGCCGCCACAGAGATTCGAAAAGTCGACCTTTCAATTGAGAAGCAACCGTTCTGCCAGTGGGCTATTAGTCACATAACTTGGATTGTTATACAAATTGTATAAATCCTTTCTAGGACTCCTCTTCAAATGCTGTGAGAAGTTTTAAAAACTCACACCACATATCGCGGCGGCGGCCGTATGGTTAGCAAAAAATTTCATACAGCCACAATGCAATCAACTTGTTACTTGTTATACGGTAGGTATTACACTCTACCGTTGACGTGATTTCCACGCTATAGATGAAGAACTCTTACATATAATTCCTTTTCATCCTCCATGACCCCATGCCTAATCTATAGCGAGTTCCAAATCACCTTTTCACCAAACTTCGAGGCAGTTTTCACCTAAAATGTTACAAAAAAGATGCCTCGTCACCGGCAGAGCAGTTTCCACTCATTGTGCACCTGCCACTCTCCGTGTTATTAATTAAGTAAGGGAGGGGGGACCGATATCCCCCCTACCTTGTTGTGTCAAGGTGATCCTATTGTTTTCACGAGCCCGGTTCCAAGGGATTCTTAATGCTGGTTAAAGCTATCGCTAAATGTTTGTAGTCAATACCTTACCGGGGGAAAGGTGACTACAGATTAGAAACGAAACTATTATTTCGGATCTAAAATCGCTTATATTTGTTTTCTCAAACAAACCAACGTATCTAGCTATTTACAGGTTTCATGGTCCAGTAAACAACTCGTTTGTAGTCGACTACACAAACTTATTGTTTGGTTCTTTCTTAAGTTGGCGTTATAGAGTAACTATAAACATGAGCATGATCATTTTCAGGTTTGACTTAATGTAAAGTCGTTAATCCGTTTGATGCAGCGGGCCTCGAAGGTGAATGTTGTTGATTAACGACGTCGCGACATGTTTATTGTGCGCCGGTTGCCGTCGCCGCCCCGTCGTGCCGTCGTCGTCACGCGGCCGTCCCGTTGCCGTCACGTCACGCGCTGACTCGCGATAAAGTTACAATATCTACGAGCGTAGTTTAGTTCTTGCCGTTGATTTTGGACAGCTTTAAGAGGTGCATAAATAACTTGGTACATCTACAATCTACATATAGCTCATCTATGGTTTTCGTTTCGTTGCGGTTGATTGAAAATGTGATAAAACTCGACGAATTTATCTGCTCACGACTAAACAAATTTTATTTAAAGTCAAAGTACCATTTATTCCATAGGAAAAATATATTTACACTTGAAAACATCACTTTTCATCTATTGCTCGTTCACTACGCTGACTTCCCTGAGAAGAACGAGCAACAAACTCTAGGGATTTTTCAAATAAACTTAAACGCCATGGAGTACACTTTGAATCAAATTTGTGTGAAATCTAGAGCTATGTCGTCTTTCCATACATTTTTATCTAACGTATTCTTAAATTTTGTAGTATGACTTTCCAATTAAAATATTTTTAATGTGCTTTTTCAACTAAGGAAATTATGAACTTTCAGTATACATATAACAAAGGTTAGAGCAACTTAAATACAGAATTTGCTTTAAACCACACTAGAATGAACATATAAACTTCAGTCAAGTGACAGTAGCTCTAGCTCAACATCAGTGTCGTAGCTGGAAGTACGAGTGACGTGAGCTAAGCGACACGTCGGCATGTCGAGCGCACCGCAGCCGCGGCAGCTCAAACTTGAGCCACCTCATTAAAGTAACTTCACCTCGATCCCGCGACGCGACGACAATCTCACTCGTGCAGGTTGCGGTTACAGACGGAAAGGTGTCGTTGATAGTTTGTGAGGAAACTTTTAACTTAGCTGTACATTGCTACCCAATTATACTTGTAAATATAGTATACGTATGCTTCCTAAAGGACAAAGACGTCATGGACGTGAACTGTTTAAGAGGTTTTTATAAGTAGTTTTACGATTCCTGAAGATATGGTGATTAATGAAGGCATGTGATAAAGGTTTTTCAACACATCATCATCTGCTATTTATATAAAAAGAAATTTGAAACTGTTAAATGCAATATATTTAATTTGATGTCTCCAAAAGCGATAGTCGCTTACATGCTCAGTAAGTTAAGATAGAGAATTCCAAAGTATATGTCCTTAATCGCCATTAACACGGTCACTTCGGATTCCATCGCGGGGTGGGCAAAGGACAGCAATCTGAAGTATTCCACACCTCCAAGCGTCGGCTGCCAGCCACGGGTTCCGGCCACTGGCAACACAAAGGTTCACAATTAAGCACCCGCCACACTTTGCAACTATGTCTATAGGCCGACTTTAAGACTTGCTACTAGGAAAAAGGCGATTTCAAGATTTTGTAAATGCGTAATGTCAAAGCGATGGACCAATTATTCCAATCTTTGCTATTGTCTTTAAGAATATGACAATGTGATCGATTTCCTCAGCACGACTATAAATTTGACTGAAAAATCTGTGAACTCACTTCATTATACTTTTTAGGGGATATTTTTAGTTGAGTTTACTTTTGAGTTGTGGGTGTGCAACCGTCCATTTTCTTCCATAGGTATTAAAAGGAAAACTTCAGTATGGAACTTAGATTTGACACATGACATCACAATAACATAAACCTAGAGATTCTTAACTCCGAACCGCGTAATTTCTGGCCACATGCGAGAGCCGTTTCCACGATATTAACTTTTGTCAAGGTATTCGCGTCGCCCATCGCCCGGGGCGTAATGAAAATATACAGTTCTAACTTTCGCAACCTTCCGAGGGTCTCGAGGTATGGTCTCATGTGGGAATGTGCCGATTATATCTTAGAATATTACAAGAAAATACTTTTTTCGTCAGGAATTCTAAGTTTAAGCCTGCTGATCGACCGGCCGGTGTCAAATTACACTTGAAATCATCATATTGACTGAACACTACTACTCATTCGTAAGGCAGATTCCTCTAAGAAGAACGAGTAAGTAACTATAATAATAATAATAAAATTGTTTATTGAATAACTTATTATACAAAAGAATACTAAAGACCACTTATATGAATCAGCGTAAAACATAACACATATACCAACTGGGAGAATCCTGTATTTCAGGTTAAAAGTACTAATTGTACAGGTGTATAGGTATGATTAAATTATAAACAAAAGAATAATTACAAAGAATTTGTATTAATAATTATAACAAACTAGTGAAGTAATTTCACAAAAAATAATTGAATATCAATTCAATAAAAATTTCATTAAAAGAATAATTACACAAGAAAATGCAAATCACATACCTATGCTCTTAAATTAGACAACGTTTATTTTGGGATAATTAATAAATTCTCTGTATCGTCGTAGGACATACTTTGAAGGAATTCTTGGAGAATTTAACCATTTTAACCAAACAGAATTTAATCTTAACCTTTATGTAACAAAAGTTATAAATGGCCAATTTGGCGTTTAATTCATTGTACAAAAATGGCCCAAGGAACACAAAAAAATTTCGAAATAAACACATGTTTTGATGATATTTTTATCTTCTAATATCTATCTTATAATAATCTTTCCGTCATTTGTTAGTGTTTTCAGTAGGTACTATATGGGAGTGCGACGTGCTGTTTGAGCACTGTGGACTTAATAAATGATTACCTTACAGTTAGCACCTTACACGACTTATACAGGAGGACTGTGGGGTAAAGGGATGGGTGGTAGGCACAAATCTTTAGAACCGCTCACTGTGCTCTCTCAATGATTAGTAATGAAGTTTTAGCAATACCACCCCACGATGTAGTAATAAGTAATAATTGAATGACATAAGGCACAATAAACTTGCCTGATTATTTTAAAATCAGCAAAAGTGCGTACTTTTTTAAACACAAACGGATTCGGCTGCTTAGTGCTTCAATGTGGTGCTCAAAAGAGAGGTTATCATAAATTATAACATCTAACAAAACTGTTTTCAACATTTACGATACTGCAACCTGAAAAGCTACACGGGTTCCTACCACATAATAAACCCATAGTACAAAATTCGTGTTTCACAATAGGTATTGTTTTAAATCTCGTAAATGGAAAATTTCGAATAACAACCGAAATCTTACTAGAGAAGCGAATTTTGCCTCTTCAATGAATTTGTGACATTTTGTGAAGACGACTGTCAAAAACAATTATGCTAATTGATTTTTATTCTTATGTTTATCACAACTTTTTCATAAAAAATAGTGTTTTGAGGAGAAGGTTGTTAGCACCTATTTTAATACGATAAATTAATGTGATATTGTATGGGGTGCATCAAAGAAGCCTCCTCGCACGACATAAAACTCCTCCAGATATACAAGATATCTGGCGCACAATGGGCAACAATCGGCAACTATCTTACGTCGATTGACAAATCCTTTCACCACGATGGCAATTAGAAGAAGAGGAAAAAGATGTCGCCATCGGTCTTGCCAATGTTTTTTCTAGACAGTGATTTTGCTAAATGCTAATTATTGCGCCTTGCACTCACAAAATGCATCTAGGGACATTCCGTTGTAAAGGCGAAACTGTCTCGGCGAGACAAGAACACTTACTCTCGCAACTAAAAGCAAACGTGCGGTAATATGAACGTGCACCTATTAAATGTTAGGAAGGTAAACACACTTGCAATCATATCTCCCCCAACAGACAATGGGCACCTGAATTAATAAGGGCGTGCGCACACTGGCAGGCAGCCGGCGCGTTAGTTACGAGCGGTACAATGCAATGTTGAAATTAAACAGTACCGCGGTGTCGTTGAGGTCGGATCCTTTGATTAATATTAGCGCTGAGGTAAGACGTATCTATACCTAATGAAAATCTGTTTTAGTTTGACTGAAATGTTTGGTAATATGTTTAGTAATAACTAGACTTACATTAGAAGATACGAAAAATTAACTACTAGGTAAGTAAGTAAGACAAACGAAAATATGCGAAGGAACCTTTTTATTACAGCTTTCTATAAACGTAAGAACCAATGTTAACCACACAAACTAAACTAACCCACGCACACAGGTTACTTAAATACAACATCAACTATACCACCAGCTGCACAATATTTATTTAGATTTGTTTTTATTTAAGACTAGTCAGACGGAGTGAGGGCCTGGTGAGCTATAGTATAGGTCTATGTGTCTAATATGGACTCCAGTTCCTTACAAGGTTTCAACATTGTAAGTATTTATTTGATGTAAGATCTGCTCATTTGTTAAGTTAATTAAGATAATAAATGATTATTATTATTACACCCTTTCGCTGCATTCAATTAGCGGACACGCATCGGCGGAGATGGAAAAATCAACCCTTAATAGAAAGCAGCCCTGCGGTCTGCTATGAAAACTAATCGAGTTAGGGGACGAGATTGGGTTTAGGTGGAAACTGTCATCTGGTGTTATTCTCCCTTGAAATATCTGGTTGTTATTGATAAGAACAGAAAAGAAAGTTGTTGCATGTTAATTTTACTCTAGGAATAACAATGGCCAACAGTAATGCGAAATTGTTTCTAGAATATTTAAGTGAAAATCTGCATACCAAATTCTAGAAAACAATAGGATCAAAATCAGTTGCCAAATTCAAAATGCGCAACGCATTCAAATCCCCTATAAATGCGGTGTACACAATGGCCGTCACAATCTGCCGCGCCGCTACCTGCCCGATCCGAATTAATTCATATTTCCACCAAAACAATAGCCCTCGCCAAACCGGCACACTCCAGCGTCCAGTAAAATATTCTTTAGCACGAAATTTCAGCTGTATTCCAATGATAGATGGCGGGCACAAGTGCACATATTGTGCGGACGGTCGTACGTTTCACGCCGGAAACCTGTCCGCGGTCTCACACGCGGATTTTACACGGGGATTTACACCTTTCACAAATTCAACCCAATTTATCCTTTAAACCAACAGTATAAAGCGGAATTTGAAATGGACGCGAGTGAGTACCATGTTCAGAGATGATCTGCACCAGCTGTTCTGCGGCGCACAATTCAAATTGTCACCTGAATTTGTAGGATTCGCAAATTGTGTTGTAAGTGTCATTGTCTACGGTTGAAATTGGAACACCGCCCGGTCTTGCCATAAGTGACGTCCAATTACTCCAAATTGGTACAATAGAAGATGAGTCGTATTTTGATACAGATTAAGTGTATTTTTATTGGTTTTGTGGAGTTTGGAGATCGGTAGTGGGTATCACAGGTGCGGTGGCGCGGAATGCTGACAAGCGGCGATCGCGCAACATGGCGGACTTTCCGTTTCCGGTGGCGATTACGAGGCGAGACGTGTGCAGTTATTTGTGGCACCGATAAGCCGTTTATGCCATTGTTTTGTCGAATAAGTGTAAAATCCGATGACGATGCCGATGTTATTTTCATAAAACAATGTCAAAAATTAATAACTTATGGATTTATAAATGGTATAAGGAAACGGTAACAAGTTATAAATTGTATAGGAAACTGTAATTTCATATCTAAGTAGGTTTATATTTCACTTTAAAATAATTTATATTTTTTCTGTTTTTTTTTTTATTTACTTATTTTGATACAAATTTGGGATGACAATTCTCCTTATGACAACTTTTAAATAATCTTAATGATCGCTCCAAAACGATAAGTTCAAATAATTTGTCCGTCAATACAAATAAAACAACAAGACAGAGAGTGCCGCTGCTGGTACAGTGCAGAACGCAGTCGCACGGCATGAACTGCGTGAAGGATTAAGCGATGACGTGGTCAATTAACGCGCGCGTTTGTTGACCAGCCAGTTGGCTAGTTGACTGGTCGTTATGTTAAAACTGTTAATAAACAAGTGGAAAATGTGTACAGTGCCACTCACTTGTCAATGTGATGGACCACTTTCGAATGGACATTTTGATTCTGGTTTGATTAGAATAGCGTAGCTTGTTTTATTGGCGTGAAGATAGTCAAGAAACTGGGCGTCAATGAGACATATATTTTTACCTATTAATATGATATGAAACTACGTTCAGAAACTATAAGATTATTGATCCTACGAGGATCGAGAATATCCAAGCGAGTATAGTCAATAGAATGGGAACCAGGCTCAACTCAAATGTGATCAAAAATTGAGTAAATTTGTTGTTATTCCTATTGCTGGGTACGGGTCGCTTCACAGGAGGCTGTACAAGCCAGAATTGGGAACTTCACAAGTCTTTCAGAGGTTGTGAACCATCTCCGTCATATAGGTTTCACCACGATGTTTTTCTCCGTCGTTCGCGAGAGGTAGTATAATATTTAGAGTAGTAGAGCTTCGAATTGTCAATTTTTTAATTGGGAAGCCACTGATGTCCCTTTGGGCTAAGTAGTCCGTCCCAAAACTATTACAATATAAATTTGTTTATTAATAAACCGAGACAATCAACTCTCAACTTTAAAGTAAAGGTCACAAACCATGAGAGTCTATCTAATTATATAACAAGTCTAGACTAGTACGCGAATTTAGGTAACCGTAAAGTTGTTTATTTTGACGAGGACCGTTGTAATTTATGGCTGCGCGTGCGCTGGCGTTCGTGGAAACGCTGCTTTAATCTACTGCGATTATGTCGCTAGCACCACTGTCGCTCGTACTACTTGAATAAAGTATCGTATATAACGGACCTCGTATTTTGTGTATAATTGATATGTTTTGTATACTGTCTTAAATAACTTTCGGCACAACAAAATCTGGCATCTCGATAGAGTGGAAAAGCTATTAAATTAAAGACGAAAGCAAAGAGTACAACAGCATAGAACATAGTGTTACAAGAAGTAACTAAATGTGAACAGGGCACTGAAAGAGAAATAGTCGCAAATAGAGGCGCAGGAGTTGATCGCGTTCGCTTCCTGCTACACGACCGGTACTAATGGATCGCAGCGCGCGATATGGGCCCGTCATCGCGCGCATTATAGTGTGATTTGTTACTTTACAGAATAAGGTCATCAGTATACTATCTACTCGAAGATACTTGACACTATGATAAGTCAAGCGGTATCTAGTTATCTCGGTTGAATTAGAGACCTCTACTTCGAAAAGAGTCACTCAAATTGAGCAAGACACGTCACATCGCCTCGAGTGATGAATAAGATATGATATCGCTAGACAACGAATGAGGCATATAGTTACTCATAATTATTAATTACTTGTTAACTATCCACCAAAAATATTTCAGTAAGTTGATTAATTGAAAAAGATTATGTACTGCACATCATACCTGTGGTTTATTTTCTTTGCAGGATTTGACCGCGATTAGAGAGTTTGTGTGCTTTATGATTAACTGGAAGTTAAACTAAATGTCGCACGGCTAATTCCCGCCTCAAATTAGTTCAGAACTCTACAACAATTTACAAATTATAGATACTTGGAGTCACAGCTACGTAGGCGCTGTTAAAATTTGCATAAAAATCTAAATGTTTCAAATGGCATGAATTATAGCTGTTATAAAGTTCAGAGCTTGGCAAAGAAACTTATAAGACGGCCGTGGCCTTGACCGAGGAGTATCACTGAACACTACAAAGTGGTATATTATTTTAGATGATTACGCAAATCTTCGGTTTTAAAATTTATTTCATATCTGTCATGTTCGATAATAACTTTTTTCTAGACTGTATAAGATATAGGAAATAAGGCAATTTGCATACATTTTGTCAATGAAATCTTGAACTAGAAAATTTCCTGTACTACGAGTACCAGAGTAACGGAATTCACACCAGGGCGCCCAAAACATCCAGATTAGATTCCATTTAGAAATGTTCGTTTCTCAACATCACGTTACGATACAGTAAAAGGTACCTACGTCATATCCAGTCTATAATATGTAAATAAAATACATTTGTCTGAATAAAATACTCGAATCCATTGTCTAAGCCTCTGAATTATCAGCGCAAATCCGCGGTGGCAACAACGCCGCCGAAGCGTGTGTTGGGCACGTACGGGCAGTAACATAACAGTTACGCTAGGCAACATTACCATGACACGCGTCCGACATTCGTTATTCCTGTGCCAATGTTGCGTACGAAGGTATTTGTTGTAGGTTTTAATTCAGATTCTTTTTTATCATCATCGCCGTCAAACCAATACACGTCGCACTGCCGGGCATATATCTATTCTTAAGAGTTGGTTTAGGAAACAATCATACTTACGACTTCATGAATTTCTACTATAAGCAGGCTTCATCTGGATGTTTTTGTTTCATTAGATTCGTAATTAAAAATAGTGAAAAAACAGTCTTTTTTGAGAATAATTTGAAGAGATTATACACGCGGCCAGCACAAATTATTTATTTATTTCAAATGCAAGTCATAACAATACACGTTCCGTTAGGTTAGTGCTTATTGCTATGACACCCCGCAGGGGTATGGCACTTAGTCGCCACATTTTGGCTTACATTATTGTTCACACATTACAAAATGTAATAATAATATAATAATAAAAATACAATTTAGTTTAAATTAACATGTCAATTATCCTTCACGAGGCTTCGTCAAATACATAAAACAACATAACAACATAATTTAATCAAAAACTACGCAAGTTTGTCAAAATTCATTTAAGTTATAATATCTATTATATCAATTAATAATACTTTTATTTTTTAGTGAAATTTTTGTAATTTGTTTCACATCTTAGGTATTCGGGTAGTTTATTGTGAATCTTTATCGCATTATAATACGGTACGGACTATTCTGACAGATGCTCAATGTACTTTGCGGAATTAAGTATCATGTAGAGTCTCTCTTAGTAGAGTTCATAAACGTTTAAATATTGATTTGTTATGTAAAATAAATACACGCTTGGTCACAATCTCGTTCACTATTATATATTCGCCATCCCCGGAGAACACAAAGATAACTGCCATTATCACAGTTTTAGTGTTATATCATGTTTAAGATCTTTAGGTACCAATACATCTTTTCAATAACATAATAAAATAATACAATATTATTCACATTTTCTGCCCACGTCCAAGTGCACATATTATATGCACTTGGACGTTATATGATAATATTAAACTAAATGAGTTACGTTTCTTAATATGACAAATGACAATATAATTATGTTCTCGTAAAAATAATTACACGAAATAACGATACACGCAGTTATCATATTTTATTCCCGTTTCAAACTGTTCGGACTGTTCGTATAATAAAGCAAAAATTCATTATCATATCATGGTTTAATTGTAACAGCAGAATAAAAGACCTTTCCAAAAAAATATCTTACTATGTTTACGACAATAAGATGACATGTAATTATTATCTTCGCCACTTGTACCTTTTTTGGTGGGATGGCACAGAGGCAGTGCACCTCAGATCGTTGCGATTTAAAGCTCTGAGTGGCACTGCAACTGCTATGGACAGACGTGTCGCTTACCATCAAGCGCATGACTTGTTCGTCTTGCGGAAGAAAAAAATAAGCAATGGAAGTGCCTTAGGCCTCGATTACTATCTAAATCGCTGTCGCCAAACATTCATAATCCGAAACACTATAAAATCTTGATAATTTTTGATAACAAAGTAAAGTTTAAATTTATAATTTAAACTTTACTTTGTTTCAATATAGTTGAAAGTTTAAAACCTATAAATGCAAGTAACGATGTTTCGATATTATATTGAAATTTCAATAATCGTGCTGCCATCTAGCGATCAATAGCTAAACGACGACAAATTCAAGATGTTAACATAGTTCTTAAAAAAAGCGACCATATTAACTTTCGTTTCTTGAAACAAGAAAATTATTACGACGAATAGAAAATTGAACATTTATTAAAATTAAATTAAATAAGACGTAACGATGCTATGAAACACCACCATAAATAATATTATAAGTGCGACTGTCATAATAAGGCAAAGCCCAAGTAGCAAAATAAGGCATTTCTCTACGATTTTCGAAGTTTTACGCGAGATAACGACACGAACATGACGTACAGAGCAAAAATGGTGAATTGAGCTTACGTAACTAGGACCTTCGCTTACTACTGGCCAACTGCTGGCACACGACTCACAAAAACTAAGCACTACTACTATATTTATGAGTGTGGTTCTTCACGTCACTTGCTGTTATAAAAAAAGGTCCGCGCGTAAGAAAATCTGTTACGTACTAAAACCATACACGGTGTTCAACTCATCAACCCGTCTCTCCGAAGTCTGTACAACACCAAGTCGAGATCGTTCCATCGTTCCCTACACGTTCAGTTATTAGTTCACCTGAGGGCCTGTTTGCACCTCAAACAATCCAGATTGTTATGAACCCCTGCTTATTTATATGAGTATATGTATTTACGTAACCTTTGTGTACAATTTGGCCCGGGGCGATGGATAGAATATTATCATCGATCGCGTCGAGCGGAATCTCAGATTGTTTGAACTTGTTTTGAAGACATATTAATTGCAATAAATTAAGTTAGTCAGTTACATATCTCTGTTTCATAGGTAAGCAAATTACACTTGAAATCATCACATTAATTAAACTCTACTAGACATTCGTAAGGCATATTTACCTGAAAAGAATGAGTTAGAAACTCTAGGGATTGCTCTTCGTAAATAGATATTAGTCCACAATGTATTAATTACAATTGTATATTTTGAAACACCGTAGCTAGAAACAACTAGAAAGAGCTAAACAGTGCAATCTTATCAATTTTTGTGATTAAAATACGCAAAAGATTTTAAAAAAATCTGTTCTCTAGTCTTGGTGGTGGTGTGGTTTAAAGAGGTTTAAAGCACGTAAATTGCAAAATTTTAATACTCACGGAAATCTCATCATAGGAGCGTGTACTTTGCCCCTTAAGTAAATGTGCAACTATGTGAAGACGACTGTCAAGTATCAGTGTAAGTAGCTAAAATAAACAAATCTGGCGCTTTCGACGTCTGAAAGTTTGCGTATTTTTTAAATCGCGTACACTGCAAAGAGTCGTTTCCACAACTTAGTTATTTATGAACCCTACTGTAATTAGCATCTAAAGATATACTTAGAATATAGTTGTGTCTACATGATTCAAGTTTTTGTTTCTATTAGTTTCTTAAAATCGAAATTCCAGTATAATAAAGTGAAAAATCATAAACGGAAATACTTTTACGATTTAATTGATTATGATGGCTCAGTAGCCCAGTGGTTATCAATGGTGGTGGTAAATGTAGAACCTAATTGAGAAATAAACTTTTCGGAATTGGTTCTAGTTTGGGTGTTCTGTGTGTTAATTTCAGTACTCATAGTAATGGGAATAACCTACTTTGATAACAGATATTTGGCGCGGATGTCTGGAACACTATTATAGTAATAATTATTATTTCAATTTGGTAGGTATCTCTTTTAATTCTTACTTAACTGAAGCTTTATTTAAGTACTTAAGTATGTAGATACGGCTTTATTTTTTACACTTTAATTATTTATTAGTTTCTTTTTATATATTATTCCCGCTTATTTTTGGTACTTTTGACTTCTCTACCCTAATCGAGACATATACGGCAAGGACTACCTCTCCCCACGTTTTCATCCACGTGTACTCCTTAAATTTGTACCGTGGATCTATTAACATCCAGCTTTTTTACATAGCCGAACCATCGAAGTGTTGTCTTTGTAGGGATTAATGCTAGTGGAAGAGGCGAAAGATAATAATAATAACGCACACACTCAACATATTTGATGTTTGTTAAGAGCGTTGCAATTTGAGGTTCATGGTCTCTGCCTCCCCATTGGGAAACAGATGTGGTGGTACGTATGTATCTGTATATACATAAACTAGAAAGCTGTTATAACCATTGTTATGGAGATTCTTCATTTACTTGGTTTGATATTATAACAATCTCGTGTACATTTTCAAATATTTCACATTAAAACTATCTTTGTGTTCCAACTTAAAGTATCACGGGGACCTTTTAACGACGCATGCGGGCACTTTGTATAACTCAACTATACGGGCGACACCTTTACACAGAACACATAAAACCAGTGCTTTATTAAGATTTAAGCTTTTGTGTTAACAATGGAATTTGTTCTTTCACTTGTGAATAAGTATTCATTGCACAAATAACATGTTGCAATAGGGAAAAATGTGCGGCCACCATAGTTTTCATGCTCCAAACTCTGTGCAGATAACACCGCTGAACAATTTGAAAGACAACTTTGCAATCTTCTTCTTATAGTATATATGTGGATAAAGATGTCGTTCATATGTGGTATCATTCGAGTACCTGTCGCCGATTGGCAAATATTTTAATCACGATGGTAAGCATTATAGCGTATGCCATCGATGTGGTGCTTTCTTTACCACGTAACGTATACGACATAGCAAATTATGCAAGTGAATAGCGCTACCTTATTTAAAGTCTGCACACATTTTAAAATCATGGTTGCACGAGCTGTTCACAGGTGTATATGTAAAAAAAGAAATCTTACTGCTTCTTATAATCTGAAATACTGTAATAGCAAACGTGGACAAAGCGCTTTTATTTAATGTCTATCGCGAAAGGGCGACCTGCGTTAACTAACAGCAGCACTCGCATTCCCCACACCCTTTTCGACTCTATAACCACCACCTTTGCGTGTCCACTTACCTTGTGGGCCAAAGCAAATTGGCTAATTATTATGAACACGCCTTTGCAGTTTACACTATTGTGCTCGCCACTTATTTGTGGTCATCTGAATTTAAGTTTAGAAAAGCTTGAAGAGGTATTACGATGTGAAGAAATGACTATCACAAGATACAGGTTTTTTAATATGATATTTATTATTCTTCCGCGATTCTTATTAGATTCGTACAAAGCGTTACATTTCCACATTTATATGGCATATGGCATAGGAGTGGTATTCCCTGCTTGCGGATTTGTTTCCTGAATCCTATAATTAGAGTATTCTCAAGGCTAGAGTGAATAGGCATTACTTGGATATACATACTCCACCGTCGACTCCATCATCACTTTCCATCAGGTGAGATAAAGTTCAAATGTTCACCTATTTTATCTATAAAAGAAACCAATTATTTTCTTATAATATTTCGGAATGGTTAAACGTTCCACGGTCGCAGGGCGCAGTCGCCCTAAAAAAAAGTTTTATACAGCCCTGGCCAGTGCCAGGGCAGTTGAAAGCTTTAAGAACAGACATACCTCGTGCGCTTCGGAAAGAGGGTAGACAGTTATGTCGTTCCGAAATACTGTCGAACAAAATCGGAAGACATGTAACTGTAAACTGTGATAATCATTTAAAAATCCTAAAGTCTTAAAATCTATATAAGTTATTGCAAAATTAAAAAATCCGAATAAATAAAAAGTGCAGCACGCTAAAGAACTTAAATCGTACTGGCTTTCTCACCGAATGACGCAATGTTAAAGACAGTTTCTCATAAGCCACTTCTAAAAGGAAACATCCTACACACAAGACACTGGCGTGAGCAATAAAGGGGGCAATAAACCGCCATAGCAGCAATTGCCGGGTAGGAGCGCGCCCGTACCTGCCTGATCACCTAAACTAACTCTCAATTGGAACCATTTGGGTCATACGCACTGCCGATGCTATAGAGTCGTAATAAACAATATACATTACTGCCTAATTCTGATATCAGCTTGTTGGTATTATGATAAAGGGATCAAGAGATGGTGAAATATGAGAACGATTGATGTACCAATGCGAAGGCTGAAAGTGCTTGCAATATAAACTGCGTTTCTATATGCTAATCAAAGTTACGTACTACTGTGTAGTTTTAAGTTATCATAATTTTTGCTCTACCTTACCTAATTTAGTATTTTTATGATAATAAGTGACGGGATGAACAAGTCATGAGCCTGATGGTAAGCGACACGGTTTTCCGTAACAGTTGCAGTGCCACTCAGAGCTTTAAATCGCAAAGATCGGAGGGGCAATTCCCTTTTAAATATCTTTATTTTGTGACATTTCTTCTGGTTGCAGATACAGTGCTCTTTTACTTATACTTGAATGTACGTAGTAACACGGCAGCTCCACAGCTTCCCTGTCGTGGCTCTCTATTAACTAAATTGTGCGTTGAGTCGCCGTAGGCCACCTGGCGCGCGGCGGACGACCACCTTCGCTCGAATAATCTCAATTGACACATCTGGGTCGCTCACCGCTTACGAACACAATAATATGTTGCTCCTTCTAACTGAACATATATATGCCTTATATCCTACATGTATGTACATTATTATTCATTTTAGGAGTATACGGAACGGCCTAATTACATGCATACATACAATTCTATAATTAGGAATTATATCATTTAACGCTTAACATAATGTAAAGAGAGATAAAATCAGAATTACACAAAACTTGAGTTAAAAAAGTAAGAGATACAAATAAATAGAGCACAAGTATCATCGCCAGTCGCTTGATATTTGATCTTTCACGCTTACCTGTGCCTATATTTGGACAGAACAAATGACTTAAAAAAATATCTAATATAATATTTATCGTGTGATAGAAAGTTAAGATGTTAATAATCTTCAAGTTATTTCTAAAGTTACGTCGCGTAAGTAAATCCCCAACCTACTGCAAACGAAGGCGGTGAACAATGTGGTCTAATGTAATCTTATCGCTGATACGTGGCCAATAGTGGAACGACACGGGTAAACGTGCACAATATAACTCCCATAGTATTTTTTGTCCATGCATCAGTTAACAAGTACCCCGCCCACCGGTTAAGTTGCCCATTAACCTTCGCGGTGTTCCCCGAAGCCCGCATGAGCCCAGACGGCAATTGTCGCCAATCAACCGCCAACAGGCAGACGCTGCGTTAATCACTTCGCGTCATGCTTTGTAATATACTACTCGCTTGTACGAAAGCTTTGGTATTGAAATTTTTAATGCGTTTGATATGCTACGTTTCTCAAACGTAGTCATTCACGGATTAATTAATATTACAGTTATAATTAAAGCGAAGTATTCAAATGCGTTTAACGAACTTCACCATTAAGAAAAGTACATAAAACGCTTAAGCACCTTTTTGTAAATCTCTCCTTGCTGTTGACAGCGGCACAAAAATTACACAAAAGTAACTAAAAAAGGAGAAAAAAGAAACAAATGAAAAAATCCACAAAGTAGGACATTAATCGCCTTTCACATGATATATCAAAGATACGTAGGTTTATTTCTCGCCTAACTACGTGTGTGTATTGTTGTTTAAATACACCGGATTTATTAAACTTAGAATCTTTTTATAAATTTGAATTCATAAGGTGAATCAATAATTCTGGGTTCTAGGAAAAATTCCACAAATATTCACCGCAATTGTTTTTAGGTGTTTCGGCTCTTGTTGCTGTACTTATGTATATATTTTCAACCTTCTGATTATTAAAATATTATTTACTATTTTTTTCCTTGATTTGGATAAAGTAGCTTTTACTATATCTTCAGGAGTTAATTCTACTTTACCAAAGCAAAAATAACGAGCCAAACGTCTGTCGTGCTTCCTACACCTGTCAGACATTATTTTCACTGCTTATCCTATAGATTTAACCCCTTATGACAAAAGTTTCACGCGACTTTGTGTCACGTGACAAGAACAGTAACTTTATGAACATGTCACTAACTAGGAGAGACTTTTCCTCCAGGTGTTAACCCTCTAGCTCAGTTCCGACAGAAGGCAATTATTGTTATGGAATCTTGATAGCGATCTGTTAAAAAAATATACGGGTACCGGTATGAAGTTTTAAATTAGAGGTTGAGATAAGTTGACTGGCATTATGGCAATTATGTTGTGGCAATTTTAGTTGATCGCGTGATGAATGGGCTGGTACTTTTGAAATGTTAGATTTTAACAACCTGATAAACATAAGCCTCAATCAGGGTAGAAATAATCAAACGTCAATAATAGACGAGACAAAGGGAACCCGCTGAACCAACCGAATCGTTGTGTGGGTGTCTCTTTCGATTGAAGTCATGGTGGACGAGGAAAAGAGACCAACACTTTCAGTTTTTACAATAATTTCGAAGAAAAAAAATCGCTATCATCCTGCTGTACATAATGAAGACCACAGGGTCTCTAACAGAACATAACGTTTAAACATTGAATCGGGTAATCGACGCGGCGTCCGATGGCCCGCTCGTTTCATTTACCTACGACTAACTCAAACACGGCTTAAATTTAATCGCCGGTTCGAAGAGACCCAACGCGAAGGGTTACTGTACTCATTGTTGATAGTAGTGCAGTGGACTGTGTTAACAAAATGAAAGTTTTCCGTTACAATTATGTATACAAAATCCTTGGTACTTGTACTCAGAAAAATCTAAGCATATTTAAACATTAGTATTTTATCATATATTTCCTAATTAATACAAATTTTTAGGATCAAACCACTTGACTTAATTATAACTTAAGCCTTTGATAACAAAAAACTAATTGGATTTTACATTTTTTTTGCTAATTATCACACCCTTTAAAAAGATGAGCCTCTGTTTACTTTATTCTGTGTAGAGTAATTAACGTGATGTCGATGGATGTTTTAATAACTCCGATGTGGGCCTTGTTTGCTGTTCATAGGTAATTCGGGCGTTTTCGGCTCGTTCTCGTTCGCGTACATCCCACAGCGGTATCCGGTGGGGGATTATGTAATTTGCTTGAGTTTCGGATTTTGTACTTCCTCATGTTCTACATTTATACATAGCTTGAGTACACACGTACGTTTATTTATGTATTATTTTATAGTGTTGATTGTGGGATTATGTTCTTCATTGTCCAATATTAGGTGTCTGTTGTATTGCGCTTTATTTCACATGCGCCACCTCGTCTTTCTTCGAATTGCCTCAACACCCGAAATACATTGATTTCATTTAAGTATGCGAGTCAAATTCTTAATATAAAATATATTCTATTATTGTAAGATCATCTCGAATAAAACATGAAAGCACATAATACACCTAAAACGACCCTCACACCCGCGGAGTATTTAGAAAGTCATAATCATTCAATGCCAAAGACACATTCCATTCAATTAAAAAGGTACCCTCGGCCCTTCGCCCGCTCAAGGTAACTTAAATAGTCCAAATTAATAATTTCCGTCCGTCCTAACGTGGGTACAACCTTTAACACACGTTTTATCCACTGGCTCTTCAATGGATCGTAAATTATTGCGTGCATTGCGTTTACTGAATACATTTGTATTTCAGGTTTGTCTTTACAACGCTTAGTAACTTCGCAATGTACGTCTTCTACGAATGTAGGTAAAATTCTCGTTAAAATTTAAGCCTGGTATTCTTTTCGCCCGCATGGTGGTCATTGGACAATCGCGATAGGGTCAGCCCTTTTGTCTTTTAATTGGGCAGTTCAGCTTATTTCTGCGGCATTTTTGTACTTTGCAGTTATTATATTTTTCTTCTGACGATCCGGTGACTTGTGTTTTAATTCTTTTAAACTTTTGTGTGTATTGCGTTTATTCTCGAGCCAAGCGGCATGTCGCGAACAGATGGCAAACGCTCAGACGGAATGACTCTCAACCCTTGGAGTACGGGCCGGTATAGGACCCCACATGTGCCGACACACTTGCCCCATTCCATCTCCAGCACACAAGTAAGAGGGCTCCGCTGCTGAGCTGGCGGAAATAATAAAAAGTAATAAGTACCAAGATTACGGCACCGACTACCTATTTACAGCTTTTGGAGTTGAAACCCTTGGCCCATGGGGTCCCAGTGCCCATTATCTGTGCAAAATTTTATCGATAAAATTAATAAACTGTCTGGGAAACCAAAGGGCTGGCAGCTACCTTGCCCAACGCATTAGCATATCCGTTCAAAGGGGAAACGCTGCCAGCATCTTGGGCATTACCGCGGGAACCCAATTGTATTTATTTCATTTCAAAATCCTAGTTTTATTTCCTAGTTTTTAAGCTTTTATTGTACCTCACCTGTGTATTATCACAATAATAAACCTATTAGTAACACAATTCTTTTTTATTTACTATCATTTTTTTGTACAGTACATGTACATACATATATATTTGCTTGTCACAATATGAGACATAACACAAGTATTATTGTTGGCATGTGGATATTTAATGTTAAACAAACTTCTTTCGAAATAAAGTTTATACTAGTTATTTCGTCAGTGTCATTGAATTCTGAAATATGAAAAAAACTTATCAATTGAGTTAAAAACTACGGATTACTTTAAAAAACGTAAAATATTCTAATAAAACAAAAAATTAATGCACACAATTATAAATAAAACAAGATTGGGTCCTTTCATTCCAGTAAATTACGTTACAACTACTTTTTTTTGCATTTATGTGTGAAATGTCTTTCATAAATTCCCAATGCAGTTCTTTTGTACTTCTAGATACTGAACAAGTTGAAGCGGACAGAATTCTAATTAGCCACAAATCATATAGTGCCCCAGGGTGATACCATTTCAACTAAATAGAAAAAAATGTAAAGAGTTAACAGCTCCTTTTCTAATTCACATAGCTAAACTCGACTTCAGAAAAGGCTTTTAAATCTATTAGGAAATGAAATTGTTTTTCCGGATTTAAATCGCGTATATTTGTTTTTTCAAACAAACCGACGTTTCGGGCCCTTTACAGCTCCCATGGTCGCGGTTGACTGATAAATCTATTATTATCTCATTATACAAAGACGGGGACAGAAACGACGTTAAAAACTTGAGGGCGATCTCAATTTTACCTGTTATGTCTCAAATACAACAAAAAGTAATTTAAAGAACTTAACGATTATAATATTATATAGACTACATCTTACTTTTTGAGACAAGGTAAATGAACCAAATTAAACTCATTAACAACAAAGCGTGATGTAGAAAGTACATGTTTATTAGTGTTGCAAAACTTCTTTGTCACTAAAAAATACTAAAAAATTACTTACAATTTGAATAGTGATGTGCCACGAGACAAAAATTATAACATTAAAATTTCTACATGCGACGATATAAATGACAGAACTTATCCTCCTCTGACGGTTCCACACTACTAAGGATCGTGACTTTGAGCAATTTATAACTGCCCAAAAATAGCCAAAGTTGAATGCATAAGTACTTAAACATTGCGGTAGACCAGACCATTATCTTGGTATTCTCATATCTGACGTGTTATTCGGGCAGGTTCAGAAAAGTAATTTGTGGATTCAGGTTGTTGAAGCACAAAAAAAAACAGTTGTTCTCAAAAAAATACTTATATGACATACAGTGCCGCCTTGGTGCAACTGAAAATAATTTTGTCTTGAACCCTATGTGTCCCTATTTGAGGTGGCGATGGCGCGACAAGTTCAAAACTTTTGAAGGAACGAGCGCAGGACACTCATAATTATAAAAAGCATGTGCTTTAAAAGATACTCGACAGACAAGTTATTTTTAGAAAACACAAAAATAGTACCTCATGAAGAAAGAAAAATTACTGAAGCACTAGTTCCTTTTGCTAGTATTCAGTACAATAGATGTTCAATCTACCAATATAACAAAAAACAACTTAGCAGTTTACTTATATATAAAACACTTTTGTGATTGCTAAATCCTAATAGTTAAACAGTTCAAATCTCATAATTATGAAGACGGTGAGACGCTCTTGCGGTGCATAACCCTTAATAAGTATATCGACGCACTGATCCTCACGAACGTACACTACAAAATCATTATCACATACAAGCAATAAATTAAGTTACGCAGCTTACAACCGCATAATATATACAAAAAACCACGTCTACATTTGATAATTAATTACTTAACTCTTAACATAACTTCATAATCAAGTAACTGAACTAACTAAGAAATATAAATTTTAAAATCTGTATTGCAAACTTTGCAAATATTGTTTAAATTATTTTTGGTAGAGCGAAGTCCTATCGCAGGCATTAGTTGACCCCTGTCACTATTATTTTAAAGCTAGAACTCACGACGAAACTATTAATATGATTACGAAAACCTGACTCTTCCCAAAGGGTTTTCGGACACCAATATATTTCAATTTGCTCCAAAATGCATCGTAAGGTGTCGTATTAATCACATCGTAACTGGATTTGGACGCATAATCGGAGTCTCAGCGGGGTGCGGCCACTTTATTGGATTTGCTGCCCTCACGAGATGGAAAGGGTTGTTAAAGTTGCTTATTGGAAAAAATACTTCTTTATACATGTCGACGTTCGTTCTGATTAGTTTTTAAGTGGAATACTATAAAGTTAATTGTTGTTTATGCCCTTTTAATCATTTTTGATTTTGTTCACATTTTGAAGTTGTAAGTTATTTACAATTTCACCTATGTAAAATTATCGAACACTGTGGACCACAGCGACGGGTCGATATGACCTCGCATATGCATATTACAACAATGACTTTCACACTACAGCGTCCCATTCGCCCCTCTGCTTCATAACCGTGTCGGCTTTGTTCTCGCGCGATAAATCACGCGACGTCGCGACACTAAAAATCACTACTATTTATTGTTAGAGGTGTGGGGTTAACCGTGCTGCCGGTATATACAGATTGATATTACAAAATCAAGTTTAGAAACAACCATAACAATCTTATTAGGTGGTGTTGTTTATTAGAAAAATTTACGTGCTAAAATTTTATTTAAATCATAAATTAATAATATAACCCAAAATTAAAAAAGGACTCCTTTTCTTCCTACTTCGCTCATGTTTGACGAGGACTAATACCTCAATTTCTTACTTTAATATTTGCTCAGATCCTATAATGTAAGTTCTTGGAGTTTTTCATTGCCGTTTTCTCGTGTAAGTAAGTATCAGTAGAATTGAAGTGAGTTGTATTTTTACTATGTATTCTATGTCAGCGAACTGTACAATAAGATATATCAATTATTATGGCCAACAACGAAACGTTCAAATACTTTGTCGGACTGTGTGTATAGCCCTTAATCCAGGGCATCCGAAGGTGAGGGCGAGTTTTTGTCACCGTGTGCGCACGTTATGTAATGGTCTCACAGAGCCACCATTGTTGCTGCGCACGCGCCGCGTCAAAATGCTCATTAACATTTGTTAGTTTTGGGTTTATGGCGTTTTTTTAACGCATCATTGAGCTCTTTGTGAATGGATACTTTTGAAACAAGTTTTCATTGGAAGAGTTGTAAATTTTACACGTTGTTGTTTAAAATAAAGCAGTATGTTTTAACAAAGTACGGACCGTCATACTTTGTGACATAACTACTTACATAGAAAACGGGTTTGTCCTTTGATTACGTATCCAATTAATAACATTGTTTCCACCAAAAAGCTCACAAAGACCCTACCTAATAGGCATTTCCATGTAACGCTTCGGCAGTATTGTGTGCCGGCAATAAAACGAGCTTCTGACCTCCTGCGGCGGCAGTTATTTCAGCACCGGCAACCTTTCTTGCTTAGCACCTGACTCAATTGACGATGTGTTTTCACTCTGTACGAGCCTATTCTCTTTTTATTACATACATCTTAAATTTTGTACCGAATCACAATTGCGTAACAGTTGATGTTACTTTGTTACTTTTAGTGTACCCATGTTTTATTGTGTCATTATGTAATGCATCCATTCGGAATTTTCTCTATAAGAGGAAAAAGACATATCATCTTTACCTTTAATTATTTTCGCCTATTGTTGTTTTTCACCCGTTTGGCGATTATTCCAGTTCATTCTCTCAAAGATTCCTGCCAATAATCCCGCGGCCTCCTGCAGTCCGGTTATTTTGTCACCGTCCCCCTGTTATCCCACCGAAATCACCCCTTGCAAAGGTATTGTAATTTGGCTCATTTGTTATTTTTACTTGCACATGCCCTGGAAAAGGCAATGCCGTCCGTGTTCAACATCTGTTTTTAAATTTTGTAAATGTGTTTTCTTCTTTTATGCATAGGTGAATTCTTTTAAGATGTTATATTGTTCAGCCCGTAGTATTGTAGCTTAGGTGTGATGTTTGTGTTCTGTGTTAGTGGCAGGTTATTAGAAGGATTTATCCGTCTGTACCTCACAGGGAAATAAACTGCGCAGTCCGGCAGAAATCGTACGGTCATGTAAAAATACCTACACCTGTTGTACTTTGCAAAGTAGAGGAAAACAAATTTTAAGCATGGGTGGTGTACACATGGCATCGTTTTAAATTTAAATCATGGCAAGGGTTAAAAAACAAACGTTATTTGTTTTTTAACCCTTGCCGAGTGCATGCGCGGTGGCGCAGGCGTGATAATCCATGTGCGACAGTCGGTCGACAATCGCAGCGCACAAACGCGGGTAGGCTAGGGACCGACGTGAATTGTATGGATCGTATAGGTGCGTCATTAGGCCAGTCCTGCGCACGCGACTCGCCCGCATTATCTTTTTATCGTCGTACCCCATGCAGGGATTAGTGAATTCACAGGGGTATATGACTGGATCATTTAAAAAAATATATTTTACTTAGATTTATTCTTAGCTATTGCTTTTTTTTCATTGATGCCATGGAGCGTTTTTAGTTATCTACAAAAATTTGAACTGTACGATCTTGTATAATTCAAAACCGATTTGAACGCAACTGAGTTAAAAGTTGCTCAATGTCACCAGAAATTGAAATTAATTTTGTTTTTGTTTTACACGTCTCAATATTTACAGATATCACAAATACAGAAAATAAGTTACTAATTTCATTGAAAAAATGTTGCCAACCTCTGACCATCCATAGGTGCATCAAAAGGCCGCGCGCGTGTCACCCGTGTGTTGCAGGACAAATATTGCATTATTTCACCCCGCGCACCTCCCCCTGCGTTACCTCATCCCCCACCCTTAACGCCACGCGTCAGCATTGTTTAATTCCCCTTTGGAATATGGTCCTGGTTGGTCACCCTACTGTTAAGTCGTCTGGAAATCCGTAGTGGCATCGATTTTTTTGTTATTTTTTAATTATGCCTACTATCGTATGGAATTTGCTTCCACAATTCTTCTAAATAAAAAATACATAGGTAGATATTGTGGCAAAGAGTTCTTGTAACACAAATACTATCGCCTTGCGAAATTGGTTAATCGAGGATATGCATACTTCACATACTAATTTTTGTCATCAACATCAAGTCATTAACGAGTCACTGCTGGGCACGGTTTCTTGTAAGTAGAAGGTTTAGGCCATAGTCCGCTACGTTGACCCCATGCGGACTGGGGACTGATGTAATAACTGACTTGTTCATAATGTCTACTTTTTGCAAATAGTATATATAACATATTGTACGGGACAAACTGCCTCCGTGGCCGAACGGTTACCAGGCTGGACTGCCACGCAGAGGTCCCAGGTTCGATTCCCGGGACGGGAGAAATATTTGTATGGCCTACATTTATTTCTCTCGTGAGTTTGGATGTAATTTGTGGTTGTCTATGTATGTGTCCATAGCACTCGCGACACAGGGTTTCCCTAGTGCGGGGCTATGTCGAGTGTGTGCGTTATTATTATTATTATTTACTTACATATTTTTTTTAATAGCCCCGCTCTAGGGAAACGAGAAAAAATAAAAACGAGAGAATCAATGTAGGCCATACAAGTATTTCTCCCGGTCCGGGAATCGAACCCGAGACCTCTGGCAGACCAGCAAGGTAACTGCTCGACCACGGAGGCAGTTAATATAAATAATAATCAATATGACATATAGATCTAAATATTACCTACTCGTTTGTAATTGTACCTGTCAAAAGTCGAGTAAAGGTTAAGAGAGCCTGTCAACGCCTCAACACATATTATCTTTTGTTCTGCAAAATAGACAAAAGCTTGGCCACAAACTCATCTTATATTAAGCGACGATGTGGCCGGTGTCGATGTTACACAAATGTCTTGTAAATCACTTTTTAGTCAACTGCCTTCGTTGCCGAACGGTTACCATACTGGACTACCACGCAGAGGTCCCGGGTTCGATTCCCAGGCCGGAAGAAATATTTGTATGGCCTACATTTATTTCTCTTGTGAGTTTGGGTGTAATTTGTGGTTGTCTATGTGTGTATTCATGTCACCCGCGATACAGGGTTTCCCTAGTGCGGAGCTAGGAGTGTGTGCGCATTCGTCCGTTCTTAAATAGTCCAAAATTGTTGCTTACATCTCAAATACCTGTCAATACACGGGCTTAGTTGTTTAATTAACACGTTCTCGACATTTTAGTCCGTAGACCATTGGGTCCACATGCCAGTGAAGTCAAACAGAAAGAAAATAAGTTTTTTATCCGCTCACGCGATGCGCTCCTCCTATCGCAAAATGGCGGCTATTTAGTTTCGCAAATTAGGAAAGGATTCAGTTTAAATAGAAGTTTTTATAAATAAAAATTATTATTCTACATTGCTAAATAAATACCCTCCGTACTACCAACAAAACCATCTCAAATAAAATGCAGTAATACACCGCAAATCCTGCACTTAAAAAGCACTAATGAAATTTTTGGTGTACTTGGATAAATATGATAATATTCCGTTTGAGTGGTTCTAACGTTTACCATGAAATTATTCCTTAAAGTATAGTTTATAAACATTTATATTCAGGGTAAACTTAAAAAACGCTACTTACGGTATGTTTTCAATAAATAAACACCGAAATCACCAGCCCAAACAATAACACACACGATTGTCGTGACGTATTTTTGAAGTTGTTTATTTTTTTAAATGACAGACCCAGGCATTAAAAACTTTATGGTTTGCTAGAGTAATTACCGAAATAGCAATTTAATATTAGTTCTTTTACCTGTTATAACTTCGATATTCGATAAATCGGTATAAAATCATCACCGGCACCTCTAGCTGTTGTATGCGTCTACGGCTGCATGTATCGCGTGAGCGGATAATAAAGGTATATTTTTAAAAGTTTTTACACAAGACTAAAAAAAATAATTGCACTAAAAACTATAAAAACAATTTCAATAGCAAAAGATAGTTTTACAGCAGAAACGAAACGCAATAAAGAATCAATGAGTTGCAGATCTTTTACGAGCAGTAAAAGGTCGTTATGGAAATTTACACGACACCTCCGACCTCGGCGGTGGCCGATGTTGCGATAGAACTGGAAATGTTCAGGTTTTTATTCCATTTGTAATACTTTGTACGATAGAACGCAATTTTAAATAGCTTTGAATGCAATATTTATGACTCTTTTTCTTTTTTAACCGCTGATTTGAATTTTGCCGTAAAAGTGAGATCGCTCAGGAAAATATGCAACGTAATTTTATGTCATCGGGAGTGGTACTGTGATCGTATAACGATCCAGTTTGGAAGAGGACGTAGTAACAAAAATAAATAAAGGTATGTGGTGGTGATTATGGACATGGGAGATCAGAAAACGACGCTGAAATAGGGTTGGGCGAGACAGCGTGAGGCGCGATGGAGTAAGGTGACAACCGAATGGTGGCCAAAAGGTGGCTATAGAAACGTCGCGAGCGGTAGATAGGTGAGATTAGCACACGATCGTGGCTACGAACTATGAGATGCCTATACCCAGTTTTAGATTAAATCGGGGTGTGGATGATGATGAAATGGTTTGGGCACGTGGAGCGAATCAATGTAAGAAGAGTGGTGAAAGAGACATAGAGTAAACAAGGAAGACAACTTTGGAAGAGGACGGCCCCAAAGGACGTATTCAAATTAAATCCAAAAAGTTTTTAAAAATTGTATAGTAGTGTTAAGTACGAAGAATAGGAGGCCTGTATGAAAGGATTGGAGTATGAAAGTGAAGCGACAGGGGTTTGCCAGGATGGTACAAATGGAAATTTAAAGGTGTAAGCAAATGTAGGCATCTTAATTGTGGCAATGTGGTTCAATATGAATCTTATTAAAAACTATGTTCTTTTCTTTTCAAAATTTATTCTTCTATGTTTATTTACTAAATTCAGCCCCTAGAGTTTCATACTCGTTCATCTCAGCGGAGTCGGCCTTACCAATTAGTAGTAATGTTTAAATAAAAGTATGACTTCAAGTGTAAGTTGTTTACTTATGAATTAAGTATATCTGTAAATTTTGAACTTGAACTTAATATGCGCTTTTTAAGCAACATTGGAGTGCAGTGACTTCAGAGACAGCGTGTTCAACAACCAGTTTCCACAGAGTACCAGCTTCCTAAATGAATAATGCATTACGGGCCACCGTACATGACTAAGTTAAACAACAATGATCTCCAACTGCCCTATTTATTATCATCCTAACTGCTGTCACCATCACGTCACACAGATCAATCAGTCACATGAAAACATGTACATGTCTGTGACAATCGTTGCGTTAGTGTGGAATCTAGTTATCTCTCTCTGTTGATGATAAATCGACTTTATTAAGTTCAGTTAAGAGTGATTTGAAGTGTTGCCATAGGAAAAAATACATATTGGTATTATATTGACGGAAATAAATATAATCTGACTTTCGAAATTTAAACTGTGTTACTTGTATTATCAGCAAAGTCTATGCCGTACTGGACTACGCCTTGAGGATTCTTTTTGCTTGCAGGCAACGGCGGTCTTGTCAATGATTGGCGTTCAATGGCTAGATAATTTTTTTTACTATAAACAAAGTGTTTAAACAAAAACATGGTTAACAAAACAAGGGACTAGTGAAGCTACAATTTCCCCGCAAACAAATTTATTTTGGGGCTATGGAGTCTTCACCTTTGCCGATAATAAATTAGATCACCTGCTTTCTTGTTGTATAGGTATCTCTCTCTCGAAAATACACGCAATTTCTTCCACTGTTAATATTTTCACGTATTTACATTCCACCCGTTTGAATCAGTATTCAAACCAGTCAATAACGAATTCTCAATGATATTTGCAATCGCATGAGCGACCTTAAGGTGAACACAGAGCCGTGTGACGTCACTAGGTGCGTCTTTAACATCCCCTTAATTCACTTAGGTGAGCATTCAAAGCATTCATTCTAGGAACAGCTAGTATTCAATGACCTCTGACAAGTAACCAGTGCATATGGTAGGTATGTATTGTTCACTGCGTGCGAACTATGGCCTTGGATCTTTTTAATTTGTGTTTAGTATTATAAGTAACACTCTCACATTTAGGTACGTTCTGCTGTCGTATCTAAGGTAGTTTTAAACTGTAGTCTGTGGTGAAACTGATTGGGTAACGTTATTGTTCTTCAAATATTTATTTTTTGTCTCACAAGGTATACCCACACATGAATATATGTATTATGGCGTGTCTAACTGTCTTAAAAAAATGGTTTACCATACTGTCAAAGATCATCGCAGACCAGCCGTTGAATAACAGCATTTTCGTCCCCTTTTCCTCGGAAGGGCTTCGAATTAACGATTCGAAGAGATTCGTCTTGTCGATTTGACTCGAGCCAGTGTTTATGTTAATTTAATATTTTGCTGGAGGGTGGTTATGAGTGCACCTACGAAGTGCTCGCCCCATGCGGGGGCTCATGGAGTTCGAGGTGTGTACTTTTGGAAAATATTGGAAATATCTCTTTCGTATTGCCGCAGTAATTCATCTGTTTCTTTCCAATAGGGCAAAGAAAAGATATGCGAGTAAGAAACTTGAATTACCTACATAAAATTCCGTGAAATTTTTGCAACAGTAGTATGGTTACGTTTTGTCCTATAAATAATTTGTCAAACGTTTTGTTGGTTGACTAAAAGTTTAGTAGATTAATTAGACGCAAAAACGAATATTTTTACGAGTATGAAGAATAAAACGTGCGGGGACTGGATTAGTTTTGATAAAATAATGACAATATTCATGTGTACACGCCGTAACATATTTTTATTTGACCATGCAACCTCATAAAAGGATGCTACGGCTCTGTTTACACCACCTTTGAGTGGTCGATGATTAATTCAAGCTTAACGGTTATTGTCTCCGCGATTAATAAAATTTTCATTGGTCATAAACGCGCGCGTGCAGCGATATGAAATTTCAATATAAAGTGATGTTAAGAGGCGGTTTTGTCCAGTTATAGAGATGTAAATGCTGTAATGTTTAGTGATGGCACATTTGTCGAAGAACAAATACGTATTATTAAGCTTAATATTTTATCAAAAAACTTGACACTTAAGACTTTGGGCGTTCTTATCTTAAGTGGCATAGGGTTGAATTTAAGTCTAAGTGTCAAACTTAATGTACTCTTAAGCCCTGTACAAATGTTTGTAACTTTAAATTATAAACAGTTTAGTAAATTACTTTTGTATTTTTTAACTGTACAATATCCTTCCATTTGTTTTCATGCACAAAACAAAAGTAGCAGTAGAGCTTGTGAAACAGTTTGTCCAGGAAAGTACACAACCACCACCACCTTGCCTCCTTACTTATTTCTGCCGCAAAACAGTAATGTGATCATTACTGCGTTCCGGTTTTGAAGGGTTAAGTGTGCTAGTGAAATAGCACATGATATCACTCAGGGTGACAGGCGTAGTGGCTGTGACCCGGAGATCTTTGCGATTTAAAGCTCTGAGTGGCACTGAATCTGCTATGAACAAGCGTGTCGCTTACCACCAGACGCACGAGTTGTTTGTCCCGTCATTTGTTATCATAAAAAAGCTTCTAACTCGCCTGATATATAAAGTATGTTTCGGTCTCTGTAAGGTCATCTGAAATCTGTAAAGAAGTTTCAAAAATCGACTCCGAACCGCACACGCCATCACTACACACGCCGCCGGTTATCGCGGCGATGATTTAAAGGTGTGTTATTATGGGCTATGAAAGGCGCGTTTAATGGATTGCTCAATAAATCTATGGTTTTCGTGTTTTTTACATTGCCGCTCTTTTTGCGGCTATTTTTTTCTCAGCAGGTAATTTTTCATACACTTCGCTTTTGGCGGTTAATATGACTGAATCTCTTTTGCAAAGATAAGAACGAGATGTATTCAAAATTCCGTTTCGTGTAATGCTGGGCGGCATCCAGACGGCATTAGGTTTATGAAGGCAAATGATTATAAAGATAATAAAATGATATTAAACAACATCACATACGTTGCTCCGATCCCAAAGAAGTAACTAAAGCGCTCGTGTTAGGAAACCGAAACAACGACGGTAGCACAAACACCCAAACCCGCGACAACATAGAAAAGGTAGTTTTCTACATTGACCCAACCGGGAGTCCCATTGGCGACACCATGGAAACGGGTGTGCAACCACGACTCGACCTGAGCTAAGGTTGTCAAATATAGCAATCCTCGACCAAAAAAATCCTAACTAATAACAATTTTTTCGGATCTAAAACGCTTACTAAGTTTATTTATGGAAACCACGCTATTCTCGAATAAAGTTACATGTCAATAATTTTTAGTTTATCAACGAACATTCCAATTGGCACTCCAATGCGATATGCAATTTTTTTTTCACTAAATGTATTAATTATTTTGCGCTTCACACATGAAGTACCTTAAGTTTTAAACCAATTTGGCGCACTTTCATTAATTAAAAAAAAAAAATTTCTAATTAAGTAATTGAGGCAATTACAGACACACTTTCTCTCAGGTCGTTTCCGACCGAAGTGCAGCGACAGAATAGATCGAACTTTATTGACGGAATAAAAGTGCATATAAATTTTATGAAGTATAAACGCCATCGAGTTTATGGGCCAAGCACTGGGGGACTAAGTACCTATACCTAACGTATACCTTATCTAATTCATGATACAATATTGCTAAATTCAATATACATGGCAGTTCTGCCTCGTACGCTGCTGGGGTTGCAATGAGCAAAGTGCATCGATGTAAAGAGAATTAAAGTAATTTAGCGTTGCTAGGCTATTGATGTCGTAGTTTAGAGGTTATGGTTCCATAAATTCAAGTTAAATTGGAGACATATCTTTTAATGTGCGTTTATTGAAGTGTTTATGCGCCGCACTCCGGCCTAAAACTTTGTTGGGCGAATTTACGTTTCGTCTTACATCGTTACGCGTTTCTTTTGATCGATTTGTAATTTTAATTGTCGAAAATAAATGCTTGAAAAAAAAGAAATTTTGTTTGTTCACAGATTTACACCATTATTACTAGAAAAATATAGGACATTGGTGTTTGTAGCAAAAGAGTTAACATAGAACACAATGAGTCTTGCTGAGTTTTTTTTTCTCTTTTGTCTATGTTTTCTGCTTCTATTGCTTTCCCTTAAAATATAAGGTATTTTGAAATAAATGTAAATTACTGTTATTATATTGTTACTACGTGAGGCGCACTATATGTTTCCGGAAAAAATAAGAAAAAATACTACAAATGGTCAGAAATGAATTTATTGTTTCTCAAAATATTCTCCGTTAGCGTTAATGCACTTTTACATACGAATGAACCAATTTTGAAAACATTTATGCCACTCCTCCGTGACAATCTCTGAAACATATTTTTCATACTCTTCGACAATCTCTTCAAGTGATAAAAATCATTGACTGCGTAAGTAATTCTTAATTTTTGGAAATAAATAAAAGTCACAAGGTGCCAGGTCGGGACGATACGCATAATGGCTCATAAGGTCAACGTTGTTCACCTTCAAAAAATTCATTTGTCTGTCTGGCCGTGTGAGAACTGGCATTATCGTGGTGCAAAATGATAAGGCGTTTATGGTTATTTTTAGGGAGTTTGTCAATAACTTCGGCAAACAAATGGTCGTGTACTAATCACTATTCACGGTACAACAATTCTCCAAAGCAATAGTCACCACATGTCAAGTTTTATCAAAAAAGAAGCAATCATCCGCTTAGAGGCACTTTGCACGCGCGCCACTTTGGTTGGTTTCGGCTCGTCTCGAAAGACCCATACGCTCGATTATTGCTGTTTTTTGGGATCGTAACTATAAATCCATATTTCGTCACCTGTTACTAAGTCCCACACCAAATTTGACGCCACTTCGTTGAATCTGGTAAGCATGGCATTGCACCAAGTGACGCGATCCGTTTTTTGAGCCTCAGTCAAATTCTGTGGGATCCACCGAGAGCCACCATTTCACACCCAAATGTTTGTGTAGTATGGATTGTATTTGACTCATGCCTATGCCTAAACATGCCCGAATCTCATGGTATGTCACATGCCTGCCTCTTTTGATTATACGGCGCACAGCATCGATGGTTTTGTTGTTCACAGCAGTGGACGGGTGATCATTACGAAATTCGTGACCGAGATTCACACGGCTGCGTTTGAAGTCTGCAAACCAGCTTTAAATAGTCGTCTTGCATGGTGCTTCATCGCCAAAAGCTGTTTATAACCGAGCGAAGCTACGCTGAGCTGTACACTTGAAGTCGTAGAAAATGATACTACGAAAATTTTTATGAGTTACTTAAATCCATGGTGATGTAGACAACCAATTTCTAAAATGACGCCACAATGTGAAAACAAGTGACAGTCAGACACTGTATTCTATAGCCAAAGAGTTCCATTTTCAAATGTTGTAATTACTTTTTAAATATTGTTAAGTGGCCAGTTCCGGAAACTTATAGTGCGCCCTATGTACCTACACTTGATCTTGTAAATACTGCTTATGAAATATGTACTAAAGTGAGGGATCAAATTATTTTTTTAAATATTTGATTACCCTATTAAAATTATTTTATTTAAAAGATCTATTTAAATTTATTAAATTATTTGTATATTTATTTATTTTTTAATTATGAAATAAACAAAAAAGCTATTGGTGATAAAAAAAATAATTTGAAACTTTATTATCAGTAACTGGCAAAAACGTGCTTGATTCCTAGACACTTTTGATGAGTGTATCAAGTGTGGCTGAGTCGTCTTGATTATTAACACTTCTACAGCTATACTCACTACGGTATCAAGAGCAATGACGTCGTCTAGTCAAGGATGGGTGGGCGAATGTTGCGGACAGCTAGTGTTGTGACAAACGAGCGTTTTATGCAAACGCATACGCCACGTGCACTTCTTTACTGGCGATAGTGATGGGTTATCTCAATGTGTCCATATGTGAACCGATACTAAATGTGTTACTCCTGAGCACGGGTCTTTTCGAAAGAAATTGCCCAATTTATTTATATGATACAAGAATTGTGATTCTAAAATGATTGAATGACGAACCAATGAGATATAGGGTCTACATCCAAGCCAATACTTCCACCATGTTTATTTATTTTAAAACGATCAATAGCAGAATCCCTTTTATGACGAAATAATTTAATAACTCCCCTGAATTTGTTGTAGAATAATCAAATGAAGCGACGTTACAATTTATTCAGCTACGCCACTGCCAGATTTATGTTGATAATTTAATTATTGTTTTAAAAAATGTGTGAATTTATTAAACGTTCGATGAAACTCGACCACCCCTTCAGGGAAGTGTTCATTTGTTATCATCAACATGAAACGTAATATTAAATTATAATTAGATTTAAATATAATGCTTTTACTTTATATTGAAAGCTGTTCGATAAAACAAATTTTACAAATAGAAATTCGTTCTATTCAGTGAATACGGCGATTCAATTTCGTTTCAAGTATTATCTGTTAGATGTGGTACACCAGTGGGAGTGGAGTTGCTTCCGAATTGAGAGGACGACAGTTCGTATCCCCGTGAAGTACCTATTGTATGTGACGATGACTTCAATTTCTAAGTTATGTACATTTGTAAATGTTTAGTCGTTCGTTAGACCCGTGCCCTGCAGTGGGACGTATAATGAACCAATGATGATGACGGTGATATTACATTTTTATAGAACACCAATATGCATCGATACAAGATCGCCGGTAGCCTTAATATCTACAAGAGACACCAACATTTCTACACCATTAAATCTTTCTTACAGTCGTTGAATAACTGAGGTGAGGGTAGTTTATTACTATCGGTATCAAAAGTGGAATTGACGCTGATGCGTGTCAAATCACGCCCCCCGCCGCCGTGGCCCCCGTCGTCGGCCCCATCGCATCTTGAATCCCCTGTGGACGCTTCAGCTTGCGGCGGTGGGAGTCGGGTGACCCAAATGCGGTATCATATTATGCCAGGTTGCAAGTTCTGCTAAAAATACTATCGAGTAAAATGGGTGTTCAGTATTTTTTGGACGGAATTAATTTTTTGAAGTAAACGTGTAAAGACACATTACGCTAAATTCTTCTACTTATTTTCTACAATCAACAACATCAGCATCGTTATCACGATAGGATAACATTTCTTACATTGTTTTAAAAATGCTACTTACTTGTGGTGTAGTACCTATATGTTGAGGAGGTTTGGGCACGTGGTGCGGATTATATCAAGTATAGATTGTAAAAGAATATCTAGTCACCCATCACCCATCGTGGAAAGCAATATCGGAAAAGGTCGGTCGCGAAGGACGTTCTTAGACCAAATGAAAATGGTCTTAAAAGGGTTGGAGAGCAAAGTGAAGAGAATAGGAGATTGATGAATGTAAGTGAAGTAAGAGAGGTTTATCAGGATCGTGTTAAGTGACGATTGCAAGTCTTTGCCCATTCTAATGATAATCCAATGGAGTCTTTCTTTTTCTCTTTATCGGTCGTTATATCCACTCCATTTCTTCAGGTTTGTGCCGTCTTGATCCAATTTTTGCCAACCATTTTGATAAAGCCATCAGTCCTGCGCATAGGTTGCCTGTCCACGTTTCTATATGCTTCTCTGTTTTTTTAATTTTTTTATAAAATAACTTGACAGACGCAAATTAATTAGTTACTCTAAATTTCTTGGCGGACAATCAAAATACCGTACAGGTCGTCTGAAATCCGATGCTTACAAAGCCCACATCGAACCGTTATACCTTTAAAATAATATCCAGAAATATAATCAGGTATGCTCCCTCGGCCTTTTGTAAGTACCCACATTCACCTCTGTCATACAAAAATATCGCAGGGGAAGCAACAAAGGCAAGGTGCACACGAGCCGCACGCGTCGAATCTCGCTCCATTGTACTGTACCTTTGCACGACCTATACAGACCTGCATATCGTATAGTCTCGCATCTGATTTTATTTGCAAACCAACTGAGATTAAGTGTGCATCAGTCGTGCGTTATAGAAACTAGTACTGGTGTCGTGTGTCCCTCGCATCAGCGACAGTTAAATATTATTATTAGCAGATTTATCGCGTGGAAAATTGCACTCATTGTCCCGAGCTGGCAGCCATATTTCATACGATTATGATTTTTATGTTAATTACTTATAGGTGAAGCGGGGGATGTCGTAACGGTCGCTTTCTCACAGTCATTTAAAATTATTATTACTTTTATTTTGACGACCCCTTTTGCGAATTTTGCTTGTGTAAGTTTAATGACAATCTTTTTATGAAACTGTACACTACATGAATCGCAGTTTAGTGTTAGTTTTGTGTTACTTCATCGTGTTAATTATCAATAATTTGAGAGTGACAAGGTTTCATTTCTTTACGTTTAAGTCGTTTTTTTTTATAATACCAAGAGACATGACGAACAAGTCGTGCGCCTCAATAACAGTTGCAGTGTCACTCAGAGCTTCAAATCACAAAGTTCTGAGGGGCACTGCCACAGCGCCCGTTATCCTGAGACAAATCGACAAGTCCCATGTGCCTGTGATTTCACCAATACCCTTACCCTTCCAAATCGGAGCGCAGTAATGCTCACATTACTGCTCAGCGGCAGAAATGGATAAGGTGGCAGTAGATACTTTCCTAGACGAGCTCTTTCACAAGACTCTCTACTACTAAAATCTCCCACCATGTGTATAACATGAAAGTATAGCAGATATTTTAATCTGTAAAAACTATATGTCTAATACATTATAATACCCGCAGTAGAGCTAAATGCTACAGCATTATTTCTACAATAAGGTACAATATTGTTTGCAAACGTAAACGACAACAACATGAGCAAATGAAAGTGAATTCGTCAGCTGACGAAACAATTGTAATACCTTCCTGCCCCTTAATGGAACCCTTCCTCACACAAAACCAATCTTTTTTAATCGCCTCAAATTCCAAATCAAACGCGACTAACTCTCTGTCTAAAAGGCAACCCCAACTAAAAACCTCGTCCAAACATTCAAGGCATACTTTTTTCGTAGATAAAATTGCAACATCAGTATAGAGTGCAAGCTTGGTGGGGTCGTGCAAGCAAAGCTTTGGCTAAATACTGGGAACAATAGTATCTGAATTGATTCACACGCACGGACAGTTCGAAACAGTGCGTCCCCTAGTGCATCCACCATCTTTGTAATATGGTTTGTGTAAAGATAGCATAAACATTTCGGTTTTGGACATTACAGTGTTTTATTAATCTGTTTTAAAGAAGACAGTCTCGCAAGAGCATTCCTCATGAACGTAATTTGATTGTATATTTAATATTACCATTTTGACATTTTGTGATCACTCTCTATAAATTTAATATCGCTCGTGGTTTATAGTTTTCTGTCACATGTAGGTATCAAAGTCGAGACCTTGGAAGTATCTTTACAAAAGGACGTTATATTATACCAACGAGTTCTTGAAATTTTTACAAAACAACATTTTTTAAAAACATATTTTATACATTTTGTAAAACCAAGACCTCTGGGAAAATATAATTCTTTATTATAATAAGTTGTGTGTAACACCCACTCTTTTGGTAGCAGTAGAGCTCCTTGTAGAGTTGATCATTACTGCGTTCCGGTTTGAAAGGTAAGGTAAGGGTGTTGGTGAAATTACAGTCACATGAGACTTGTCAATTTATACCTCTGGGTGACGAGCGTAAACATTTTTCGGATTTAAAGCTCCGAGTGGCACGGCAACTGTTATGGATAGGCGTGACGCTTACCACCAGGCGCAAGGCTTGTTCGTCCCGTCACTCGGTATTAAAAAAAAATCTTCCATAATATTATTTTAATGAATATCAAAGTACGAAGTGTCTAACAAATCCGCCGCGCGATCTGTAATAATCCTTAAGGTCTGTACATGACTTTCTGTGGTGTTTATTGTACTTTTTAGTTTCACTAATAGTTTTTAAATTATCTTTTTTTGCAGGACGTCTACAAAACGTCAGCAAATTATATCGTTTTGTTAAACGTACACCTATTTAATAACTTTTCAAAATCGCTATTCCACATCATAAATCTCAACAAAAGATGCACTCATAGACAGCATCCCTCGCCGCAGTGACGTGCAACGGCAACACTGCGATCATTAATAAAAGCGTGTATAATTCGCGACTGCGCGACTGAAAAGGCGATTACGCGCGGTGCGCTGCGCACGCGCTCCCCTGCTACCACCCTCGCGGTAACAGTACAGAAGGCAGGGAAACTTCATTGTACTTTATTCATTTCATGTTCGATCGGGTAACATAACGGCGAAGAAAAACATCAAAAAGCAATTTGTGCGTCGGAGAAGGATCCGCTTTTTAGAACTGATACCTAGGAAACACAAAGTCTGTACGAGCTCGCTCTACATTTTTGGGCATTTTATGATATTTTCACTTGTGTGACACATAACACGCGTTACCTAGGTCACTATGATATATACGCTCAAAGTGAACGTATGTCTGTACTTTTATTCAATATAACATTTTTCCGACTGGACTTGGACCTGCCTGTAGCTTCGACGTGGCGACGTCAATGTGTTCCATCTTAGTGTCAATAATTATAAACAACTAGTTGAGTATTTTCACAGTAAATATATAAATATCATCCTCGTAAAAACATCACACACATTCAATAAATAAATAAAAATATTAACCTATCGAATTTTTATTATAATTGTTCGGATCTAAATAGCGTACATTTATTATTTCAAAAAACTCTGCCTTCATTGTAGTAGAGTAGTTTAGTAGCATTAGAGTTCCGTGTGAAACAGTTCGTCCAGGGAAGTACTGCCACTTTACCCTTTTCTACTGCCAAGCAGTAACGTCAGAAGGGTGCTGGTGAAATTACAGGGACATGGGATTTGTCAACTTACGTCTCAGGGTGACGGGCGCAGTGGCAGTGCCCCTCAGATCTTTGCTATTTAAAGCTCCGAGTGACACTGCAACTGGATAGCCGTGTGGCATTCTACCTGGCGCACGATTTGCTTACAAAAAGTAAAAGATTTTTGTTGTGACGACTTCGAGTGTAATTTATTTACCTATGAAATAAAGATGTAATTAGAGTGTAATTTTTGAAACCAACGTTTCGGGTTTTTTTCAATATCCTATAGTCACCGAGATGAGTCTGCCGTTTTCTCAAGTTCTGATAGTCTTATGTGAGCTTCTCGGATCAAAAGACATATACTGAAACAAAAAAGTGATAGAAATAAACAAAATGTTGTATAATTTCAATGTTATTACAAAACTTGTAGGCATGTTGCTATCACGTTTAATTGTTTCAGACAAGATGTTTGCTTGTCATAGTCAAATCACGGTCGAAGGCGAATTTTACTGATAGGATTAACAAAAGATTGAAACGAATCTCTGCTTTGGTCGACCAACCACATTTAGATTTTTTAGTTTACCATGCGACTAGGATGAGGTCAACTAACACGTGTGTACAAATTATTCTGCAGTTTTGACTCTAATGCTATTGATTCCATTCAGAATTTTCCAAACAAAGTTAAAAATCATTAAATTAGAGATCGTTTTTTTTTTCAGTGTCATAGGAAGTATTTTCAAAATTTTCATCAATAAGATCCATCGCAAATAATTTGAGTTATCGCATCGATCCAATGATACCTATCTTTAAAAGTGCTCTAACTCAATATCAGTGCAATTACAGCACAATCAACCGGCCATCTGTCAGCTCAGCCGTCCACGTACGTGCGTCCTGCACCCGACATGCCATACACCGACGTCATTTGATACTTATCTCAACGGGAGGGTAGATCTATAGGTAGGTACAGATAGAATAGATTCGTATCATGTCATTTTTATAAAAATGGAGGAAGTTTTAAAGTGGTTTCAACTCGTACGGGTGGCATGGATTCCAATCAAGGAGATGCTATGTACTTGCCCGTTATTCTGGTCGAGTAAGTTGCTAGTAATCTGCGTTTTTCAATTAATACACCGTAATGTTTTCCTGGCTTCGATATCCATAGCACTTGGGACTTTTACAGCCTTTGACAACCGTAGGTGTAAGTAATTAATAATAAAAATGTCCATAAGGTTTCTTTTCTATTCGAATCCAACCACTGTGGCCGCAGCACCCTCCGCTAGGGCGCACTCGCCAGTTATCGTCCGCGGGGATCTTTTCATTAAGGTTATCAGCGCGATCGGAACGACACGTGGACTACATTCTGATACGCCTGAGTATTTTGCTGGGAATCCGAACGGGCCGGTGAATGTAGGCCCTTGATGGACAATGTCTGTGATTGTGTGGGAAAGGATGGACTCTTTGTTATTGAGTGTTAAAGTAACAGAATTTAACTCATTTGAAATTTGTGGAAAAAAGGAAAAGGTTAATTAAACATTTTGAACGAACACGCACAATTAATTGATTATGCTGCAAGTAATGCTATTTATTAAATATGTAACACTAAAAATCTATCATTTAATTATAATTGTACATAACATACGTATTCGATAAGATAAGAAAATATTGACCTAATTTTTGCTTAAACTAGAGTACCTACTGTTTTGAATAGTAATTAATTGAAAATGAAACAAGTTTTAAATAAATAAATTTCAATGTTATTGAACAGTAAATTCGGTGCATTTGAATGCTGATTAAGGTATACACAACTCTTTATTCACTTCCTTTGTCCAATGAAATAAATATTCCATAGAGCAAGATGCAGCACAATGGAGTTTAATTGCATCGCCTTCCCACGGGCAGTCGCGCGGAAGAAGGGTGAGCACACACTGCACAGCACAAGTACTTGGTAATTAATAATCGCGACGGAAAGGTTTTTAATTTGCAACACACGTGCGCGGCGAATTACGGCGCGTGCGCCGCTCGAGCGATCCAACGATTTGTCTGAAGTAGCAGAAAGGTAATTGTGGTCATATAAATTTGCAATGAAAACATCGATTATATTGGTTTTTGATGACAGTATTAACAGAATAAGTTGTTTTTGGTAATAGATTTTACTCGATTTGCTATAAAGAATGGTTGGGATATTCTTTAAACGGTGTCATTGAATATTGTTCTCTGTACAACGTCTCTCTTAAAACTTAGCGTAGATATGTAACGAAGTAAGCAATTCACAAACCCAGTTGGAGCAAAACTGCAAATCCGAACAGAAAGCGAACAAAACTAGTTCAAATAAAAGTGTTACATCAAACATTCAGTGTCGACAAAAGTCGCGGCACGCTTTTATCAATGTTCACTTTTCAAAAAAGCAAAGTGGGCAGTTGACTGTCGCAGCTTTTTTCCGCCAATGGAGTCAGTTCCGCCGCTGACCGGACGTGGCCCGGTCCGGGGCGCGTCCGGCCCACAACAGGAGCGCTTACCTTAGTTTTTTATTTGTAACGCGGTGATTTATGGTTGTTTTGAATTTGTTCGGGCAGTGTGTCCGCGCCAAAATGCTTTCGACACTCGCAGGAAATCCAGCGCGGCTTTTTTCGTGGAAATAGGAAAGTTTGGATTCTCGTGTTTGGAGATAGTTTATTGGCGATTACTGCTGATTGATTTGGAAGAGTTTTTAACTGTCTTTTGATACAACCGATTAGTAAACAATTCAGAGCAAACCAAGTCAGTAACTGCCCTAAGAAAACTTCATACCCCTTGGCGCCCGCGGCGCACCGCGTTCTCGTCAAACAAAATCCCATGCAACAAAAGTCCGCTCATCTGGAACGGCAAAAGGACAGCAAAATATTTTTCATTAGAGCACCAAACAATGACAATTGAATCGCGGCACCTTCCTCGGATTACGGGGACTTATTGCGTGCTACAATACCCACCCGTCCCACTGCCCAGGCAACACGCCTCAACCCCTCGGGCTCCTCTCAAAAGAATAATATGTCTTTATAACGGATCCACGGCTTTCCCTGCCTTACTTCTTACACATTTTTCAGTAAAATGTGGAAACGCCTCAGCTTTCTTTTCGCACCGACCACCCAAAACCCGACTCTATGCTTTAAACGTTGCGGTTGAAAGTGATACGTTGTGAATTTTAAGGATATATATTGCATTGTCTTGCAAAGTAAATCATGGGAGTATAAGATGAAGTTCGTGCGAGCGAGTATATTTCAAATGGAAAGGCGCCACTTCAAATTCGTGGAGAGGATACAGAGGATTCTATTAAGGAGGTCCTTTTATTAGCAGTACGAGATTTTCCAATCATCGAACTTATCAAACGAAGTATAAAAAAATCTATCTGTCCATGCATCCAGTTAAATAATATTATTTTGTCTCTGTACTCTGCTGTCTGCTTACTAAGTTACTTATATAATGAGTACTAAACTTCAAGAAACTCTAACCATATAAAACAATTTGTAAATGGGTCGGACTTGTCCGTTGAATTCACGGTATTTGCCTAATTTACTAAAGTCAAGAGCAGAAATAAAAAAATCTATAAAAACCTCAAATAAAACAAAAGAAACTCGTCCACGAGACCGGCAATCGTGCGTCGTGAACCGGCCTGTTGTCGACGCAAAGCAGAAGTTATTTCGCCCGGATAAAACGGTGATTTTATTAGGGAACACCTTAACTCGATCAACATAATCTTTCATTTGCGCTATAGTTTATTGCACTCGCCCTTTTATTGGGTCTTTTCCTTTTGTCCTACATGGTGCTGCTGGAACGAGTAGATTATTTTTCTTGCAATTTCGTTTTTAAAGCAAGCACAAATATTTTAGTGGTCTACAAAAGTAATTTAAAAGAACATGCTTTTAATATAGAGCGGTGGTATGCCAGTGGGAGAGCGGTTGCTTCTTAACTGCGAAGTCGACGGGTCAAATACCTGACTTGATTTCTAAGTTATGAATATTTGTGAAGTGAAGACATCCAGATGAAACATGCCTCGCGAAGAAAGTTCATAATTCTAGGAAAACGGGTGAAGTTCCCAACCCGCAATAAGCGAATGTGACGGACCGCGGCCTAAACCCTCTCCATAAACGAGACTGACCAATCCCATGTCCAGTAGAGTGACGTATAAGGGGTTGACAATGACGTTGATGATTATGCTTTCAGTGGAGTAGATCACGTTGTTAAGATGGTGAACATTGGTTTTCAAAGTGTTTTTTATTATTTCGTAACACCCTTTATTCATTTTTCCAAGGTGCTAATGTCCGTCGTGCTATCTCTATCCCTCTTATGTGTTCTTGGTATTCGTATTTCACTCTCAAAGGTAGAGTGACCTCGGCGGTAACGATGATTGGTCAGCAAGGTGGCGAAACATACGAATTCACTTAGTGCCCTTTGAGGGTCCAATGTGTTATTGCATTTAGTTTCTATTTGACTTCTTATTTTATGGTTATTAATGAATTTATTTCAGTGTTTACCTTTATTGAAATAATGGTATACTGAGGTCAATTTACCGGCCGGATCTCGAGAAAAACAAAATTTTCTACAAAATACGACTCCCAATAGTATTTGGTGTTACAAAGGCAGATGCTTTGAAGATTTCTATCGTAAGATTTAATCTTTCGAAAAACACTCAGCCTTAAAAACATGTAGCTCATTATTATTTAAAAAAATCAACAATATTAAGAGTACTATCATAATAATAACTGAATTGAAAAAGCTTATCATGGCCTCATAAAACCTATGCATACAAACATCGTTCCAGTTGGTTCCTATAAAAATAACCACCATGAAAGGCTTCACACAGCCCGAATGTACCTATTGAGGAGTCTGTTTTTACAGCCATTAGCCGATGGATGAATATTTATTATTATATCCTCATCTCGTACAACCCTAATAGCGCGTGTCGATTTACTCGCTGCACAGACTAACACGCGTGTGGAGAGAGCCAACATGTGACAGTGAACATTGAAAATATTATGTTTTTTCATACAAGTTGCCAGAATAGGTGAAAAGTAATCCATCGTCCCTCCAATGAAGAATCAAAAAGAATATTTAAATGATAGAAAATTCGTTTGATATACTCTACACACCAAAACCAATCAGGTTTTATAAAAGGCTCTACAAGAACCTATAAGTGCTAGGTATGTATAAGAAAGAAACTTTTCATATGATAATGTACTGTCGAACCATCAAACTGTGCAAGAAACTTCAATCATTTATACACATTTGTATAGAGGCGAGAGTTCGCATCATTACCTTTCTATAGACTTGTCTTTAATAGTTCTGTGTTACTTTTATGAGAGTTTGTTTCAGAGCCATGTAATTTGTTACCAATGTCAATGGGCGGTCGGTTAGGAGGATTTCCTTTTAGGAAATACTTTTAGATAAATTAACTATGGAAATAAAACGTTCTGTGCAGACTTTCCTGGAGTTTTGTAATATGCAAACGTGTGTTTGTTTTAACTTTTAGATTGGTGATTTAGGCACGTAGAGCAGAAAAATTTAAGTAACATTAGCGAAGAGATATATAGAGCCAATATCGAGAAGGGGAATCGAAGATATTTGTATGTAAATATGCTAGTGAAGCAAGAAAAGTTTGTCAGAATCGTACAGTGTGATAATCCATAGTCTCTACTTACCCAAATCAGAATTTAATATATGTAAACACAAGCGAACGACGGAGCGACACTCGTTGCTTAATATGTACTGGTCGACGTGGAAATACCATGCCATGTTGCAAAACATACTGTTGCCTAAAACCTTTCCTTACACACTCAATTATTATTATTACATCTGTATTTGATTACCAAAGTGGTTAAATACAAAAAACAGATGCAACTATTTATGCATTTAACCACTTTGGTAATCAAATACAGATGGGAGTTGATATAGATGTACCTACTATAAACTCCTCAATTAACAACTTGTTCAACTTCAACTGGAACAATGCTGAGTTAAATATGACCACACTCAAACCTGCACCGACTTTGGACTTCAACAAAATAGAACAGCAACTGACGTACCAGAAAGAACAGGAGAAGTTACCTATGACGTCACATTTATCTGTTCACGACGTTTACTTGTACTCAGTCACTACTTTGTTGTTGGGAGGAATATTTGCAGTAGCCCTCTCAGTTTATATAAGAAAAAGGTGTATGAAAAGAAAAGACAGTACCTCTTCGTCCAGAAACTACACTAGACCTATCAAGACCACGGAACCAGATATCGAGTTGCAAGAAATACAAAATCCGACACCAGATGAACCAGTTTATAATAATAACAATAATAATAACAATAATAATAACAAATCACACACTCAACATAGCCCCGCACTAGGGAAACCCTGTGTCGCGGGTGCCATGGACACACTCATAGACAACCACAAATTACACCCAAACTCACGAGAGAAATAAATGTAGGTCATACAAATATTTCTCCCGGCCCGGGAATCGAAACTGGGACCTCTGCGTGGCAGTCCGGCATGGTAACCGTTCGGCCATGGAGGCAGTTATTTTTATATTATAGCGAAGTGAAGACGAAACGAACGGCATTTCGTTTTGAGTAATAACTTTTAATATTATTATATTTTTTGCTATGTGCTGGATGCTCATATGACTGAAACTTTTACCTTTTTTACTTACTTACACAATTGCTTTATTTTTACTTACTTATACACTTACTTTATCTTTACTTATACCTAAACACTTTCACTACTTACTTTTCACCTTTCCCTCGGGAGCATGTACGGGTCACGTACAAGATTTAGACGCTGAGTTTGCGCCCTACTTTACGTGAATCGACTGATTCACTTTTTATTATAATTTAGTTGATTTAATAACTCTGTCGCAATCGGTCACATAAGCATCCATATTTATTAACGTGTATTTAAACAAAAATAAACTTTACGATTGTACGTCAACTCTATAACTTAACTAACTACAAACTACAACTAACTTAACTACCTACAACCAGACGTCAAAGCCCATACACATTCATTCAAAAATTCAGCAGCGAGATGTACAACGGGTTACCGATTATGATAAAGAAATAGATCGAAAAACTTGCTACAAACAAATTTTGACTACTTCGCATTTGGAAGCTGTAGCAAATGAGAGATCTCATCACCCTCGAATTTCTTCGGCGATTTTAACGTCGATGGTCCCCCACTTCCTTTTACTATTTTCATTAGCGAAACCTGACAAGGAGGACAAGAGTAACCAATTTAAACAATTAATCCATCCAATTCATTTCCACTCAAGCGGTGAGCGCCGCAAATGGCCGACGAGACGTGACACGCGCACCTTCCGTTCCACGGCACACGACGTTGCCCAGCATCATCCGACGTCGTCTGAAAAAGCGCATCTTGAATGGCACATCTAATTGTGACCATCGTCCGCCACGTGTCGTGCAGTGTGCACCCATCTTAACTGACGCATTCTAAATTCAATTTTAGAAAATTTGTAATATTTTCCAATCAGTCTCAGTTTTATTGTAGTTTCTAACATTAATGCAATAAAGCTGCATTTTGAAAACACGCGATTTGCAGATACGTAATCCGAATTGATACGATTGGAGAAAACTGTGACAAATGAACGTGGGTTCGAACTTTGAACGTTCGAATAGTTTTGAATTAAATCGTTCCGTTACAGAATGCGATTAAACCCGATAGTGAATAGGATTAATCAAAAACATTTATTTATATGTTCTACCAATTGAAAACTTTAAAGTACATTGAATTATCAAATTATTAGTGAATCATGAAAAAAAGAGGTGAGTTCTATCTCAACTACATAAGTGTCAATATAATAATGTACAGGCAATATACTCAGTTCTAGGGGGTTTATGGACACTGAATCGCATAGGTTGTATTTCATTCCGCCATCTTCATTGTACCCTTTAGTAGAATAAAAAGGATTTTGCCCAAAATGTTTACCTGCCCTGTTCATAAATACTTCAAGCCTTGACCACAGCAATATCGCGATCTAAAAAACGAATTTTCATCATACACCATCAAGCGTTGAAATACATCGACAGATAAAACATTTCAGTTTGTACCTTAAATATAAACGCCTACGGTTAAAATTTGCTAGACGCATTGGATGACAGTTAGTGATTTTATAAAGCTAAGGGAATATGGGTTTTAAGAGTAGAGGTTAGGGTTGAGTTTGGGGGGTAATGGTAGCAAAGTGGACACGGTATTAAAAGCGTGGTCCGGCAAAATGAACTGCACAAGATGTATGAGCACCGGATTAAAAATATTTGTACGCGCCATTATACAGAATGAAACGAAAGCTCTATTAGGTACAGGCTGCTCTAATTGGAATAAGCAATGACGGAGGTCTGACATGAGATAATTTTTGATCAAAAGATGTTTTGTTAACGTTGCTAAGCTCGGGTTGGTTAATAAGGCTGGATATTAGAAAATGTTTCATTATTTGACACCTATTTTACTGGGAAATTGTTTATCCACTTTAATCATAGGGACATCAATATTTCTTTCTAGTATAAACTGACAATTTTACTATTCATAATATAAATTTGCAGCATGTATAATGTAAAGAGTTCCCGTGTGTAGAATTCATGTTTAAGTATTGCTTAAGCTTGAATTACGTCGTACTCGTAAAAAAACCTATAAAAATATCACTCCGTATGTGGCTCCGTGCGCGCATGTTCGTAACGCGCGCGTAACGAGAACATCCAGTCCTGACATAGTCTAGGTGCTACGTGTGGTTAATTTTATTCCACAAACGACAAGCATATCGCTAGATCATTGCACTAAACTTAGGATTTTTAGTACTTTTGAATAATTTAAGTTTACAGAACTTAATTTTAACGTTTCTACATTACGTACATAAGCTCACGCCCTAGTTCCACAGGATGGGCAGGCAGATACCACAGAACACCACCTTACTCTATCCTGATACAACTTTCTAGCCAATTGCAAACGATCGTTTAAATTTCACAACAGTTTTGTAATTATGACTTGTTTTTATTACACAATATGTGGCATATGTGCTCCTCCGTTTTATTGGTTTACAGAAATACTTAAATGTAAAACATAATTCATTTTATTGAATATTATATTCGGTATTGAAAATGCTCCACTAGCCCGTTATTATTATTGTTATAAATAACGACAAAATAGGCGTTCAAAACAAATACAAAAATCTGTAGCAAGCACGTGCAGAAATTCGTAAAATCTGCTGATTCGATCTGTAACTCAGTAGGTAAGAGTGTAGCCCTGGTGAAGCAACAGACACTAGTTCGTGTCCAGACGGATCAAAAGATTTTTTTGTGTTTATTCCACCTTTGTACCAGTATAACAATAAACTGTGTAAAACATCGCTCTGCGATATTAGGTACTATCGAGCAATATTTTATTTTAGAATTACCTACATAATTAAACATTTCTAGTCTTTAAGAGAGATAAATGTTACATTTTCCGCGCCCCATGGCGAGTACGTCGTCGTCACCTCTCACATAAAGCTCTGGTGGCTAATCAAGCCCGGGGCTTCCACACTTTCATACACCGCAACGTTCCTGAGCGCTAGATTAATTTCGCCCAAAGAAAATGTTATTCTTTGCATCCTGTTCTTAAAGAAAAATTGTTAGTTGAAAGGTATTTTGAAAGTTTGTTTGGAAATAAAACATAAGAACGAATTTTGGTAGTCTTTGACAAAGTCCGACATTGTGATATTGAACCGCCGTCTTTGGTATTTCTTACAGAGGATACCATCCCGCATGATGAGGGACTCTTAAAAACACAAGATCACCAACATATGGCGTATAAGCTTTTAATGAAAAGGTCGCAATAGTTTTTGCAAAAAGCTCTACAGTTCGGTACGGCACGTTTGTTTCGCCATTTCTTAACCTGAGTTCCAGACCTCTGCCGACTAATACCTCGATACATAAAAAAATATATATATTGTCGAATTGAGAAACTCTTTAAAAATGAAAAAAGGATTTTTAAGTCCTTATGTTTTTCGCGATTGTTACACATAGGAAACGAAACTATTTTTCCGCATTTAAATCGCGTATATTTGTTTTTTCAAACAAACCGACGTTTCGGGCCCTTTACAGGTCCCATGATCATGGTTGACTGAGGTGGTACAGTCTTCAACCAGTTATGTCTAATATTGATGCAAACCACCCTATTTTTTCACTATAGTTACAATAGTTATTAATTAAAAACCTTATTTTTAATTTAACAAAGAAAACATTTCAATTTACGCTACATTAAGTTTTACAAATTATTTTATTGAATGAATTTTTATTAAGTTCAATTTATTATTTATTATTAATAGAAATTAGAATAAACTAAAAATATTAATTAGTACTGCAGTCTTATGTCTGTTTGGGATTTTTCATTAGAGGAAATATTGGATCCCAAACTGGTGGTACGGAGAAACTCTCTTATATTGGACAAACAAAGCGAAGTATTTGTACCCGCGTCAAAGAACATATAGCTGATGTCAATCAAACACCGTCGCGTAAACAAGTCTGCAGTCTGCGAGCATGTCATGGATAAACCTACATATTCAATGAAATTTGACAAACCCCAGGTCCTTGCAAAAGAAGTCCGTTATCTACCCAGGATGCTGCGAGAGACCATTGAAATTAAAAAACATCCTAAGTTCAACAGGGAAGATCGTCTCTCCGTACCACCAGTTTGGGATCCAGTATTTCCTCTGATAAAAAATCCCAAACAGACATAAGACTGCAGTACTAATTAATATGTTTTAGTTTATTCTAATTTCGATTAATAATTAATAATAAATTGAACTTAATAAAAATTCATTGAATAAAATAACTTGTAAAACTTAATGTAGCGTAAATTGGAATTGTTTCTTTGTAAAATCAAAAATAAGGTTTTTAATTAATAACTATTGTAACTACAGGGAAAACATAGGATGGTTTGCATCAATATTAGACATAAGTGGTTGAAGACTGTACCACCTCAGTCAACCGTGACCATGGGACCTGTAAAGGGCCCGAAACGTCGGTTTGTTTGAAAAAACAAATATACGCGATTTAAATCCGGAAAAATAGTTTTATTCCAATTGAAAACAACCTAGCTCTTACTCTCTTGATCTACTTTGTTATACCCAAATGAGTTCATGATGTTATTCTTGTACTATGTAACACCTTGTACACTACTGTGGAACGCAAAGAAATAATATTGAATATATAAATAGGTTAGTGTTTTACTGTTGACCAGTCAGGCAATGTCCAGACGTAATAAAATGATTTAATCTATGTTATCGGTACTACTGTTGCTACCTCTGGTATTAAGTTGGTTGCACATTGTTCTTAACATACATTTTACTTAATTACATACCTACATGATACATTATAAACACCTAGAGTGTTCAGTATCAACGCGTTTTAGATGATAATGAGACTGTTGCGACATTGTTAGGCTGGATCTAAACGAACTGCGTGCGCGAAGTCCTTATAATACAACTCCATGGAGACGACTTGCAGGCAGTCATCGCCGCGAGGCTAGCTCAGAAGCTCAGTGTAAAAGTTGACGGCGAGATGGAAGCACGGACGCTACTTTTGTTACTATTGTTACGCTGCCGTAATCGAAGCCAAAAGCGAAAGCGTGCAGCGTGAGTAGATCCAGTATTGTTATGTTGCTATAGAGAAGGTGATTTATACTGTACCCGACATTAGGACAAGATGAGAACAAATTTTACGACTACTTTAAAATGTCGATTGGCACTTTTAATAAATTAAACATTTTATAAAAAGAATCCTCATAAGTATGACAATTACTCAAAAGTAGTAAATTCACGTTCTTAAGAGAATATAGGTAATTATCATTTTTCTCGGACCATCGTTCAATACCGACGTTTGAATTACGACTTGCTGCAACTGCAAACATGCACTCAATCTGTTAGCAGCCTAGTGCATCAGGTATGTTCGCAGCACCACACACACGGTCGGGTTTTTGGTCGTTCTGAGAAAGCGGGTAATAGTCTTCCCGTCGCGACGTGTTTGCGGGGACTTCTACAGCATCCTGGCTGTTGTGGCTGCCTGTCCCACTCAGGACCACTACATTCACCTTCATTCAGACGGGGTAGCGTAGCTTGTGATACTATTTATTGAGCATGCTATTTATATTTAGTGTAATTTCATTCAAATTTGATTTGTTTGAATTAATTTTGGGTTAGAAGTTTCTTTTTCAAAACTGAAGTAGGTACTTGACTCTACATGATGACCCGACTAATTTGCGAAGGCCAGCCCTGCTTACAGCAGCGACTAATTGCGTGTATAATAAACCCATAATAGCCACTTTCCACCGCCTCACTAATGCGCCGCATTATCATAATAGTACTCCCAACAAGATCTGTCTTGTTTTTTATTATTCTTTCATTAAGATCTAAATTACCACAATGTGTGCCTGATACCAAAGAAAGCGTGTTATGGATTTTTTTAAATCTGTGTGTGCATTAATAATCAATACTTACTAAGTATCTTTGAATAAATATCTTTTATATTTTGCATGTAACATAGTCACATGCCTCGGGAAACACATACTTCGTGATCCGAATTCTACGTTTCGACAAACGACATTCTTACAAGCCACCCACAATCACTGATTCTGTCTTTCACACACATACACGCATACACGCGCACGAACAAACGCACAAACACATTCTCACGGGTACACACACTTTTACATATTTTACTTGTACCTACTTATAATCTATAAGTTTATCTATCTACTCTTTTCCCAGATATATGTTATGTCAACAATAATATTGTACTTAGGTACTTATACTTAAGAGGTGTGTTCTATTTAATTTTTACTTTTATTTTACTTTTTTGTTTTCTAAATGTCATGTATGTACTACTTATGGAAGAGCTAGATATTCAGATACAAATATTTAAATAGTCTGTACTTTGAATGTAATTTTTTTGTTTATAAATGAAAAGAAATAACGGACTGCGGCACTTTCCGTTGTAGTCAATCGTTATGCTTATGACAATTCCTCCTAATACAAAATGCCTACATCGTACACTAGAGTATTCATGCTTGGTTTGTTTGAAGCTTTGGTATACAAGTTTACATTGTTAGGTTCGGAGTATAGGGTCCTGGTGAAAGTACAGGCACATGGGACTCGCCAACTTACCTATGTCTCAAGGAGACGGACGCAGCGGCATTGCCCTTCAGTTCATTACAATTGAAAGCTCTGAGTGGCACTGCCAGTGGTATAACACGCCTAGTGCACAATTTATTAATCCCGTTATTTGATATCATTAAAAAAAGAAAGTAGGATACCTACACTGTCACTTATACCCAGTGTTCTTGGAACAGTGTCCACGGCTATTTTAACAGAAATCAGTATGTGGGTCAGCCGGAAAGCTTTCAGTTGAGCACACAAACCTGCAGTGACCCTACGACAAACATTTGCATGAAAAACAAATTCACGCGAGTTGCGAGTTGTGTTGAGTTGTTCAGTGGATGTAGATTATTTCATTTTATTATAAGAGCAATATAAAATTATAATAATGGTGATGAGGGCGGACGAATGGGGATGCAGGTGGACATTCAGCGCAACGTGTACAACCTCAAAATCTTTGGTAGGATGACGATGGACATCATGGCCATCGCCTCGCATGCGTGCCAATAAAAAAAATACAGACAAGGAGAAGGTTAATAGATTTGTTAGCACCAGCTGTTTATTAATACTGTGAATTTTAATAAATTACTAGTTTCGGTATTAGTAAAATGGCAATACGAGTGGCACCCATGGAGGAGGCATTATGGGTATAATAGACGAAACTTAGATATTATTTTTTAAATACTACACGTATTTAGAATGGAGGACATCTATTTGTAAATCTAATTGATTGATATGTAATAATTTAGTAGCAGTAGAGCTCCTTGTGTTAGAGTTCGTCCAGGAAAGTACTGCCACCTTACCTATTTCTGCCGCCAAGCAGTAATGTCAGCATTACTGTGTTTAGATTTTGAAGGGTAAAGGTGCTGGTGAAATTGCAGGCACATGGGACTTCTCAACTGTTGTCTCAGGGTGACGGACGCAGTAATAATGCACGTCAGATCTGTGCGATTTAAAGCTCTAAGTGGCACTGCAACTGTTATGAACAGGCGTGTAACTTACCGTCACACGCACTACACGCTCATTCCGTCACTTGATATTATAAAAAAAAAACAGATTGCAGTTAGTGATTTACTAATTTATCATTTCATTAAATAGAGCCGGTTGTGCTAATGGATTGTAGAGCACAATATAATTTTTACGAACGATGAGTGTTGTAACGATTTTATATTCAAGGGAATAAAATTACGCACTCACCGTCACTGTCACATAAAATATAAAAAAATGTAGTGAAAACATAAAAGCAGGCGAAACAAACAATGTTAAATTTTTATTATATGTTTCCTGCGAATCAATTATGTTGAATCTGGTCCATTCCACTCCGCAGTATCATGTTAACGTTAACGTCTGACGTAAAATATAATTTCCGCCGCTTTGAACTTTGCTAGGTGTCGTCTGGTTATGTACTGGTGGTATCAAGTCGTTTATCTTAGGATAGGACCTCCTTTTTGCGCTTCGTCGCCAGCGCTAAGGCGTGTGAATACAACTTTGCACGTAGCAACGCGCTGCAACTTCCAAGTGCGCCTCTTAAGACAACAGGAATTATGATAATCATGTGACATTGTTTAATATTTATAGGAAATGAAACTATTTTTCCGGATTTAAATCACGTACACTTGTTTTTTCAATCAAACCAATGTTTCGGGCCCTTTACAGGTCTCGGTTGACTCAACCGCGAAAATCTAAGAACTCTATATTTATATATTATATTTTTCATTAAAAAACATTGTAGAATATTTATTAATGACGTTTTATAACGTACATACTCGTAGTGGCAGTGCCCCTCAGAACTTTGTGATTTAAAGCTCTGAGTGGCACTGCAACTGTTAAGGACACGCGTGTCATTTACTACCATGCAGCCACACATGAGATGAACGCGCCAGTCAACCGTGACTATGGGACCTATTAAGGGCCAGAAATGTTAGTTTGTTTGAAGAAACAAATACAGATACGTGACTTAAATCGTAAAAAATAGTTTTAATTTCTGTGTGTAACAATCGCGAAAACCAAATTACACGATATCAATGAGATTTTTCTCTAACTACGTTATTATTGAAATGTTTTCGGCTAAAAGTCCTAGAAATTAAATCGAAAAGATACGACTTTTGTTTTTGACTATCCGCATATTATAGAGACAAGGTGACTTGTTATAATTATGAGGATATAAATATGTTCTCTCGCGGAAGTTGCCAATAACTTTCTTCGCGTTGTGTATTCAACAAATTGTACTCATTTTTCTGATGTCCACTCAACACAACGTTGTCACTGTTTATGAAATTGACAAAATATGTTTAATAATTCTTTTTATTATATTAAAAAATAACGTTTCCCCTCCATCCCACCTGATGGACAGTGACGACGAGACAATGTAGCATGCACACCTAACCAATGCCTATTCACTCTCGCCTTGACAAGACCCAAGTTATAACGTTCAGGGAAAAGTCTGCAGGCAGGGGATTCCACTCCATGGTCGTTGGCTATTCTATTCGGAAGCGAAAGGGTTCATGTGAATCCTTGGAATATCCACAATATATGAAACCCGCCTGGTCGCCCCACGATGGAAAGGGGGAAGGCGAAATCAAGTCGGTCAATTCTCTAGCACGCTCTCCGTGATAAAAATAAATAATAGTAACTAATAACGAATGATATTTTTTTGATCCGTATTTACATGCCATTCTATCTCACACCCTCCTTATCTAACATTTCTGCCGTTAGAATGAGATGCATAATTCTCACTCACTTTTTCTATGTGAGTCAGACAACTCCACCCATTACCTAGTCTCAAACTAGGGAATCCCTTGTTCTATCTAGCTACCAGAGCTCCAGCTACCAGAGCACGGGATTCACGACCCAGAACACCCAGTCCGGAACCAATTTATAGAGGTTAATTTCCCAAATTATTTCTCCCGGGAAACGAACACGAGTTCATCCTGCGTCCACAATGCAAGCTGGGTCGCTGAGGTCATTATAAAATCAAATCATTAGTGAGTTAAATTGAAATAAAAAATTCTTCACTAATCATCGTAAGTTTACCTTTTTTCCTTACAAACATATTTAAAAGTTATATTTCAAATACAACTTATTGTCAAAACAACTCTTTTGATACAAGCTACACCTTCAAATGTGAAACGCCAATCGAAAATACGGTCGCCAGAAAAATTAGTCTGATGCTGGTAACGAGATAGGAAATAAAAGTTTTTTCGGTTCTAGATATACGCCGTGGTTGTTCAATAGTTTGATCTGTCGCTTTAAACAGAGATTCTAGGTTCGAATTCGGGCTCGTACTGCTGATTTTTTCGAAATTTATGAAACATTGTGATGAAGCCTGCACATCGATGAAAGTACACAACACTCGGAAACCGTGTCGTCGAAAAATTCCCCAACCCGTATTGGGCCAGCGTGGCGGACTATGGCCTAAAAAGGCACCCGTGCCCAGGTGTGGGGCGCGTAAATGTATTGATGAAGAAATATACACGAAATGAAACTATTTTTCCGGATTTAAATCGCGTATATTTGTTTTTCCAAACAAACCGACTTTGCGGGCTGTAAAGGGCCCGAAACGTCGGTTTGTTTGAAAAAACAAATATACGCGATTTAAATCCAGAAAAATAGTTTCATTTCCTATATGTAACAATCGCGAAAACCTAAGAACTCGATAAATATACATGAATTAGATAATTAAAAAAGCCTTACAACTGGCTAGTAACGGTAGTTAATCAGGAGAGGATACACTCAAACTAGTGCCTAAACTAAACTCTCGTAAAAAAGTAAGCAAAATCTTTTAAAAACAAAACTACATCAACATAAATCAGTGAATACCTAGAAAGAATTAGATTGATAGCATAAAAATTCAATTGCTCCGAATGGAGGGAGCGAGAGACTCTCTACAGAGTTGTGGCTCTATAAAAGCTCGCAGCTTAATACGGTCTCACCTAAGTCGTAACCGAACTCTTTCTTGCAACCGACGTAATTTACGGCCGGCGCGGATCATAAAACCACACAATAATACTGTCCACTTAGTCAGAGGAGGACCGGCGAGCGGGTAGTTGAGGGAGAGCGGCGAGTGTACACTCG